>NC_084615.1:74254048-74444048 GCF_033978795.1 Nerophis ophidion
CACGGGATGCAAATGACGATTCGGACAGGGCTTGCAGGTAAGGGCTTGATTTAATGAAAAAAATAACAACACTGTTACAAAACAGACAGAAAAAAACGAAAGAACGGCGTGCCGAACGCACCGGAAGCTCAGGCTAACACTTAGCACCGACTTAGACAACTAGCAGAGGCTTGGAGGCGAGATTAACTTACGTGGCAGTCGCATGATGCAAAACAAAGAAGCTAGACCTACTCACGGGCAAAGGCAGGCTTAAATAATAATCTCAATGATGACAAACAGGTGTGCGTCAGGAACACAAGCGGCAGGTGAAAATAACAAGTAACCATGGAAACCAACTGAGAAGTACACACACAGGAACCGAATGAGTCCAAAACAAACAGAAAACACAAAAACACTCAAAAATCAAAATCAAAATATGATCCGGGCAGCGGATCATAACAATGGTACCGTTTATACAATACTCAATACCATCTAAGTGCTGAAAATGTGCATTTGACGACGATCTGGCATATTTATAATTCATATATTTATTGATGCTTCTGGACTTGGAGAAGGCATTCGACCGTGTCCCTCGGGAAGTCCTGTGGGGAGTGCTCAGAGATTATGGGGTACCGGACTGTCTTATTGTGGCGGTCCGCTCCCTGTATGATCAGTGTCAGAGCTTGGTCCGCATTGCCGGCAGTAAATCGGACTCGTTTCCAGTGAGGGTTGGACTCCACCAAGGCTGTCCTTTGTCACCGATTCTGTTCATGACTTTTATGGACATAATTTCTAGGCGCAGTCAAGGCGTTGAGGGGATCCGGTTTGGTGACCGCAGGATTAGGTCTCTGCTTTTTGCAGATGATGTGGTCCTGATGGCTTCATCTGACCGGGATCTTCAGCTCTCACTGGATCGGTTCGCAGCCGAGTGTGAAGCGACCGGAATGAGAATCAGCACCTCCAAGTCCGAGTCCATGGTTCTCGCCCGGAAAAGGGTGGAGTGCCATCTCCGGGTTGGGGAGGAGACCCTGCCCCAAGTGGAGGAGTTCAAGTACCTAGGAGTCTTGTTCACGAGTGAGGGAAGAGTGGATCGTGAGATCGACAGGCGGATCGGTGCGGCGTCTTCAGTAATGCGGACGTTGTATCGATCCGTTGTGGTGAAGAAGGAGCTGAGCCGGAAGGCAAAGCTCTCAATTTACCGGTCGATCTACGTTCCCATCCTCACCTATGGTCATGAACTTTGGGTCATGACCGAAAGGCTAAGATCACGGGTACAAGCGGCCGAAATGAGTTTCCTCCGCCGTGTGGCGGGGCTCTCCCTTAGAGATAGGGTGAGAAGCTCTGTCATCCGGGAGGAACTCAAAGTAAAGCCACTGCTCCTTCACATCGAGAGGAGCCAGATGAGGTGGTTCGGGCATCTGGTCAGGATGCCACCCGAACGCCTCCCTAGGGAGGTGTTTAGGGCACGTCCAACCGGTAGGAGGCCACGGGGAAGACCCAGGACACGTTGGGAAGACTATGTCTCCCGGCTGGCCTGGGAACGCCTCGGGATCCCCCGGGAAGAGCTAGACGAAGTGGCTGGGGAGAGGGAAGTCTGGGCTTCCCTGCTTAGGCTGCTGCCCCCGCGACCCGACCTCGGATAAGCGGAAGATGATGGATGGATGGATGGATGGATGGATATTGATGCAACAAAGAGATCTCATCGCAAGCAAACCAAGCCGAGGGCTCCCACTGATTCAGCTTTTTGGTGAGTTATATTTTTTAAACGCACTTCAACTGCAAAAAAACGCCGACATCATACAAAAGCTTGGGGATCCCTGTTCTGGGCTGGTATGTACAGACCAACAGACTGGAAGCTGTGTCACAAAACCGTGATAAGATTTGCACTGAAGACTTTTTGAATTGTTCCACCCTTTCAACAAGGATACACGATTGTTTTTTTTGTTAACATGAACATGATTCCTAGGATGTTTGACAAAAACGTTAAGCATATTTGTTAGAAATACATCGGAAGCTGAATCTGTTCTTAGAAACGCTCATTGGGTTTACACTTTTTTTTTTTTTTTAATCTCAGATTTAATCTTTGTTATCAGGCTTTGGTCACAATATCAAATTTCGCAAAGGATTGCAGTTGTACCAGCTGTTGGAAAACGTTGGAAACAAGAGCTTCATTATTTTTTTTGGCCTACACCCCAATCTTCACATTTTTTTTTACGTGATTGTCAACAAGCCAGCCATCACTCAGGTTTTGAGCCACATAATCTTCTTAAAATGTGATTTATTTTGAGTCAGTCAAGTCAGTTTGACGGGTTTGAAAATGAAAAATAGCACTATCAACATGCCCAACTAAAGAGTCGAGTACATATACTTCCATTTATAGACACACAATTAAATCCACTATAAAAGGCTTCTCTAAATGCAAACACTTTTCCCCCCTCTTTATGCTTCTTTAAAGAGGTATGCAGAGTTACAGTCTTTGGGCTGATCTCTTTTCTAAAGCTTAAGCTAAAGCAGCAATAAGGAATAATTAGTTCCAGTGTAATGAAATTGACTTTAAAGACACTGGGGAGGGGAAGTTTTTTTGGATTTTAGATACAGGATTTGTGTTTGTCTCTAAATAACTCGAGAAAATGTTACCTTATCACCAACTGGTTCATCCATCCATCCATCATCTTCCGCTTATCCGAGGTCGGGTCGCGGGGGAAACAGCCTAAGCAGGGAAACCCAGACTTTCCTCTCCCCAGCCACTTCGTCTAGCTCTTCCCGGGGGATCCCGAGGCGTTCCCAGGCCAGCCAGGAGACATAGTCTTCCCAACGTGTCCTGGGTCTTCCCCGTGGCCTCCTACTGGTTGGACGTGCCCTAAACACCTCCCTAGGGAGACGTTCGGGTGGCATCCTGACCAGATGCCCGAACCACCTCATCTGGCTCCTCTCGATGTGAAGGAGCAGCGGCTTTACTTTGAGTTCCTCCCGGATGGCAGAGCTTCTCACCCTATCTCTAAGGGAGAGCCCCGCCACACGGCAGAGGAAACTCATTTCGGCCGCTTGTACCCGTGATCTTATCCTTTCGGTCATGACCCAAAGCTCATGACCATAGGTGAGGATGGGAACGTAGATCGACCGGTAAATTGAGAGCTTTGCCTTCCGGCTCAGCTCCTTCTTCCCCACAATGGATCGGTACAACCTCCGCATTACTGAAGACGCCGCACCGATCCGCCTGTCGATCTCACGATCCACTCTTCCCTCACTCGTGAACAAGACTCCTAGGCACTGGAACTCCTCCACTTGGGGCAGGGTCTCCTCCCCAACCCGGAGATGGCATTCCACCCTTTTCCGGGCGAGAACCATGGACTCAGACTTGGAGGTGCTGATTCTCATTCCGGTCGCTTCACACTCGGCTGCGAACCGATCCAGCGAGAGCTGAAGATCCCGGTCAGATCAGGACCACATCATCTGCAAAAAGCAGAGACCTAATCCTGCGGTCACCAAACCGGAACCCCTCAACGCCTTGACTGCGCCTAGAAATTCTGTCCATAAAAGTTATGAACAAAATCGGTGACAAAGGACAGCCTTGGCGGAGTCCAACCCTCACTGGAAACGTGTCCGACTTACTGCCAGCAATGCGGACCAAGTTCTGACACTGATCATACAGGGAGCGGACCGCCACAATAAGACAGTCCGGTACCCCATACTCTCTGAGCGCTCCCCACAGAACTTCCCGAGGGACACGGTCGACTGCCTTCTCCAACGGGTTCATGTTCAGCTTTAAAGACACACATTGATGTCTTGAAATAAACAATAATAGCTGATCATTTTATGAAAAATTAAAAACATACAAAACCCAAAAGCAGGGAAGTTGGCACGTTGTGTAATAGGTAAATAAAAACAGAATACAATGTTTTGCAAATCTTTTTCAACTTATATTCAATTGAATAGACTGAAAAATATATTTAATGTTTGAACTGAGAAACGTATTATTTTTTTTTGCAAATAATTATTAACTTAGAATTTAATGGTAGTAACATTGCAAAAAAGTTGGCACATGGCCATTTTTACCACTGTGTTACATGGCCTTTCCTTTTAACAACACTCAGTAAACGCTTGGGAACCCAAGAGTCCAATTGTTGAGGCTTTTCAGGTGAAATTCTTTCCCATTCTTGCTTGATGTACAGTTTAAGTTGTTAAACAGTCTGTTGTGGTATTTTAGGCTTCATATTGTGCCTCACATTTTAGATGGGAGACAGATGTGGCCGCACTCTTTTGCTATGAAGCCACGCTGTTGTAACACGTGGCTTGGCATTGTCTTGCTGAAATAAGCAGGGGCGTCCGTGATAACGTTGGTTGGATGGTAACATACAGTATGTTGCGCCAAAACCTGTATATACCTTTCAGCAATAACACAAATGTGGAGGCACCCCTGCCTTGGTTACTTATACACCCCGTTACCATCACAGATGCTGACTTTTGAACTTTGTGCCTAAAACAATCCTGATGGTTATTTTCCTCTTTGGTCCGGGGGGCACAACATCTACAGTTCCAAAAAAAAAATTTGAAATATGGACTCGTCAGACCACAGAACACTTTTCCACTTTGCATCAGTCCATCATAGATGAGCTCGGGCCAGAGTGTTTCTGGGTGTTGTTGATAAATGGCTTTCGCTTTACACAGTAGAGTTTTAACTTGCACTTACAGATGTAACAACAAACTAGTTACTGACAGTGGTTTTCTGAAGTGGTCCTGAGCCCTTGTGGGGATATCCTTTACACACTAATGTTGCTTCTTGACACAAAATCAGATGGGATTGAAGGTTTGTAATTCAATCGCTTACGTGCAGTGATTTCTCCAGATTCTCTGAACCTTTTGATGTTATTACGGACCGTAGTGGGGGAAATCCCACATTTTGAGAAATGTTCTTAAACTGTTCAACAATTTGCTCATGCATTTGTTTACAAAGTGGTGACCCTCGCCCCATCCTTGTTTGTGAATGACTGAGCATTTCATGGAAGCTGCTTTTATACCCAATCATGGAACCCACCTGTTCCCAATTAGCATGTTAGCCTTTGGGATGTTCCACATAAGTGTTTGATGAGCATTCCTCAACTTTCTCAATCTTTTTTGCCGCTTGTGCTAGCTTTTTTTGAAACATGTTGCAGGCATCAAATCCCTAATGAGCTAATATTTGCAAAAAATTACAACGTTTACCAGTTCGAACGTTAAGTATCTTGTCTTTGCAGTCAATTCAATTAAACATAGGTTGAAAAGGATTTGCAAATCATTGTATTCTGTTTTTATTTACGATTAATACAACGTTAACTTCACGGGTTTTGAGGATTGTACAAAACACAAGCACTTCCATCATGAGCACAGGAGCTAGTCCATAGAATAGGGGGAAAAAAAGGAATGAATCAATGAGAATGAGACATGCTGAGAAACAAAAAAGGGAAGAAAAATAAGGTTATCTAAAGTGTACTTGTGACTTCTGACTATGAAGAGCAGACACGTTATTTGCGAGGAGACTGAGGGCTCGCAACAAAACAAACCGCAACAACGAAGAAAAGACTGCGGTAAACACTACGGCGTCCAGCTCTAAGACGCAACAACAGGGTAAGCTAACTTTAGCATATCATATGTCTTTATTGTTACCATTTCAAATGAATAACAGCAATGGCAAATTATGCCTGGCCAATGACCGACCGACCTGTGAGGCACGAGGACTAAATTGTGGATAAAACAGGAAGTCACCTGAGCTGAGGATGTCATTGTGGCTTGTGCTGCCCTTTGAGACACTTGTGATCAAGGGCTGTATGAATAAACGTTGATTGATTGATTGACTTTGAGAGTATGGCAGTTTTCTGGGATTTATTTTTTAAAAGCGGATTCTGAAACTTATTGCTCATCCTCCTTGTATTCGGGCTCAAAATATAAGGTTCTGGATCATCATTTGTCACAAAGTCTGCTTGATTAGCATTGTTGTTGAAGGGGAAGGGATGCTACGTCACGGATCACATGACTTGCTTGCTCATGGTCTCTCAAAAACGGCTCGGGAATGTTTGTGAAATTGATATTTTTTTATCACAAAGTTTGGAGGTCTTTTGGTATCATTATTAACAGATTTTACAAGTGGTTGAAAAGGGGAATCATAAATAAATAGCTAACAATTGACAAACCGACAGGCTGGTCGACGTTGACATCGAAAAAGACGTAATGCGGCAATTTTTTTTTAACCTTTCGTGAGGCTTGTGATCGATTCTTCATCCAAACAAAATTATGTGAGCATCCCGTCGGTCGGCATCCCAGCAAGAATGAAAAAAATTAATTTATTTTTATTTTTATGATGGTTAGTTTGTATGCCCGTGTACAGTTGATATAAGGTCCAGCACCCCTGTTATCCCGAAAGGGACAAGCATTATAAAATGTATGGATGTATAGATACTTTGTATGTTTAGCACCGAGCAATGCTGTTGCTGCTGATATCATGTTTCAATAATCAATTTAGCACTCGGCTTCTGAAACATATTTTTCATCCTCCTTGTGTTCGGGCTCAAAATATAATGTTCCGAATCATTATTTGTCACAAAGTCTGCTTAATAAGCATTGTTGTTAAAGGGGAAGGGATGCTGCGTCACGGATCACATGACTTGCTTGCTCATGGTCTCTCAAAAACGGCTCGGGAATGTTTGTAAAATTGATAATATTTTGATCACAAAGTTTGGAAGTCTTTTGGTGTCATTATTAACAGATTATACAAGTGGTTGAAAAGGGGAATCATAAATAAATAGCTAACAATTGACAAACCGACAGGCTGGTCGACGTTGACATCGAAAAAGACGTAATGCGGCAATTTTTTTTTTACCTTTCGTGAGGCTTGTGATCGATTCTTCATCCAAACGAAATTATGTGAGCATCCCGTCGGTCGGCATCTCAGCAAAAATGAAAAAAATATATACATTTATTTTTGTTTTTGTACCCTGGCTTCCGCCCGTGTGCAGCTGATATAGGGTCCAGCACCCCTTGTTACCCCGAAAGGGACAAGCGGTAGAAAATGTATGTATGTATAGATAGTTTGTATGTTTAGCACCGAGCAATGCTGCTACTGCTGATGTCGTGTTTCAATAATGCTGCATTCATTTAGCACTCGGCTTCTGAAACATATTTTTCATCCTCCTTGTGTTCGGGCTCAAAATATAAGGTTCTGAATCATCATTTGTCCCAAAGTCTGCTTAATTAGCATTGTTGTTAAAGGGGAAGGGATGCTTGCTCACTGATCATGTGACTGGCTTGCTCATGGTCTCTCAAAAACGGCTCGGGAATGTTTGTGAAATTGATAATATTTTGATCACAAAGTTTGGAAGTCTTCTGGTGTCATTATTTACAGGTTTGACAAGCGGTAGAAAATGGGAATCATAAATAAATAGCTAACAATTGACAAACCGACAGGCTGGTCGTCGTTGACATCGAAAAAGACGTAATGCGGCAATTTTTTTTAACCCTTCGTGAGGCTTGTGATCGATTCTTCATCCAAACGAAATTATGTGAGCGTCCCTTCGGTCGGCATCCCAACAAGAATGAAAAAAAATTAATTTATTTTTATTTTTATGATGGTTAGTTTGTATGCCCGTGTGCAGCTGATATAGGGTCCAGCACCCCCTGTTATCCCGAAAGGGACAAGCGGTATAAAATGTATGGATGTATAGATAGTTTGTATGTTTAGCACAGAGCAATGCTACTGCTGATATCATGTTTCAATAATCAATTTAGCACTCGGCTTCTGAAACATATATTTCATTCTCCTTGTGTTCGACTCAAAATATAAGGTTCTGAATCATCATTTTTCACAAAGTCTGCTTGATTAGCATTGTTGTTGAAGGGGAAGGGGGACTGCGTCACGGATCACATGACTTGCTTGCTCATGGTCTCTCAAAAACGGCTCGGGAATGTTTGTGAAATTGATAATATTTTGATCACAAAGTTTGGAAGTCTTTTGGTGTCATTATTTACAGGTTTGACAAGCGGTAGAAAATGGGAATCATAAATAAATAGCTAACAATTGACAAACCGACAGGCTGGTAGACGTTGACATCGAAAAAGACGTAATGCGGCAATTTTTTTTAACCCTTCGTGAGGCTTGTGATCGATTCTTCATCCAAACGAAATTATGTGAGCATCCCGTCGGTCGGCATCCCAGCAAAAATGAAAAAAATACATACATTTATTTTTGTTTTTTTACCCTGGCTTCCGCCCGTGTGCAGCTGATATAGGGTCCAGCACCCCCTGTTACCCCAAAAGGGACAAGCGGTAGAAAATGTATGTATGTATAGATAGTTTGTATGTTTAGCACCGAGAAATGCTGCTATTGCTGATGTCGTGTTTCAATAATGCTGCATTCATTTAGCACTCGGCTTCTGAAACATATTTTTCATCCTCCTTGTGTTCGGGCTCAAAATATAAGGTTCTGAATCATTATTTGTCACAAAGTCTGCTTAATTAGCATTGTTGTTAAAGGGGAAGGGATGCTGCTCACGGATCACATGACTTGCTTGCTCATGGTCTCTCAAAAACGGCTCGGGAATGTTTGTGAAATTGATAATATTTTGATCACAAAGTTTGGAAGTCTTTTGGTGTCATTATTAACAGATTTTACAAGCAGTTGAAAATGGGAATCATAAATAAATAGCTAACAATTGACAAACCGACAGGCTGGTTGACTTTGACATCGAAAAAGACTTAATGCGGCAATTTTTTTTAACCCTTCGTGAGGCTTGTGATCGATTCTTCATCCAAACGAAATTATGTGAGCATCCCGTCGGTCGGCATCCCAGCAAAAATGAAAAAAATATATACATTTATTTTTATTTTTGTACCCTGGCTTCCGCCCGTGTGCAGCTGATATAGGGTCCAGCACCCCCTGTTACCCCGAAAGGGACAAGCGGTAGAAAATGTATGTATGTATAGATAGTTTGTATGTTTAGCACCGAGCAATGCTGTTGCTGCTGATATCATGTTTCAATAATCAATTTAGCACTCGGCTTCTGAAACATATTTTTCATCCTCCTTGTGTTCGGGCTCAAAATATAAGGTTCTGAATCATCATTTGTCCCAAAGTCTGCTTAATTAGCATTGTTGTTAAAGGGGAAGGGTTGCTGCGTCACTGATCATGTGACTGACTTGCTCATGGTCTCTCAAAAATGGCTCGGGAATATTTGTGAAATTGATAATATTTTGATCACAAAGTTTGGAAGTCTTTTGGTGTCATTATTTACAGGTTTGACAAGCGGTAGAAAATGGGAATCATAAATAAATAGCTAACAATTGACAAACCGACAGGCTGGTCGACGTTGACATCGAAAAAGACGTAATGCGGCAATTTTTTTTAACCCTTCGTGAGGCTTGTGATCGATTCTTCATCCAAACGAAATTATGTGAGCGTCCCGTCGGTCGGCATCCCAGCAAAAATGAAAAAAATATATACATTTATTTTTGTTTTTTTACCCTGGCTTCCGCCCGTGTGCAGCTGATATAGGGTCCAGCACCCCCTGTTACCCCAAAAGGGACAAGCGGTAGAAAATGTATGTATGTATAGATAGTTTGTATGTTTAGCACCGAGCAATGCTGCTATTGCTGATGTTGTGTTTCAATAATGCTGCATTCATTTAGCACTCGGCTTCTGAAACATATTTTTCATCCTCCTTGTGTTCGGGCTCAAAATATAAGGTTCTGAATCATTATTTGTCACAAAGTCTGCTTAATTAGCATTGTTGTTAAAGGGGAAGGGATGCTGCGTCACGGATCACATGACTTGCTTGCTCATGGTCTCTCAAAAACGGCTCGGGAATGTTTGTGAAATTGATAATATTTTGATCACAAAGTTTGGAAGTCTTTTGGTGTCATTATTAACAGATTTTACAAGCGGTTGAAAATGGGAATCATAAATAAATAGCTAACAATTGACAAACCGACAGGCTGGTTGACTTTGACATCGAAAAAGACTTAATGCGGCAATTTTTTTTAACCCTTCGTGAGGCTTGTGATCGATTCTTCATCCAAACGAAATTATGTGAGCGTCCCGTCGGTCGGCATCCCAGCAAAAATGAAAAAAATATATACATTTATTTTTATTTTTGTACCCTGGCTTCCGCCCGTGTGCAGCTGATATAGGGTCCAGCACCCCCTGTTACCCTGAAAGGGACAAGCAGTATAAAATGTATGGATGTATATATAGTTTGTATGTTTAGCACCGAGCAATGCTACTGCTGATATCATGTTTCGATAATTAATTTAGCACTAGGCTCCCGAAACATATTTTTCATCCTCCTTGTTTTCGGGCTCAAAATATAAGGTTCTGGATCATCATTTGTCACAAAGTCTGCTTGATTAGCATTGTTGTTAAATGGGAAGGGATGCTGCGTCACGGATCACATGACTTGCTTGCTCATGGTCTCTCAAAAACGGCTCGGGAATGTTTGTGAAATTGATAATATTTTGATCACAAAGTTTGGAAGTCTTTTGGTGTCATTATTAACAGATTATACAAGTGGTTGAAAAGGGGAATCATAAATAAATAGCTAACAATTGACAAACCGACAGGCTGGTCGACGTTGACATCGAAAAAGACGTAATGCGGCAATTTTTTTTTAACCCTTTGTGAGGCTTGTGATCGATTCTTCATCCAAACGAAATTATGTGAGCATCCCGTCGGTCGGCATCCCAGCAAAAATGAAAAAAAAAAATACATTTATTTTTGTTTTTGTACCCTGGTTTCCGCCCGTGTGCAGCTGATATAGGGTCCGGCACCCCCTGTTATCCCGAAAGGGACAAGCATTATAAAATGTATGGATGTATAGATAGTTTGTATGTTTAGCACCGAGCAATGCTGTTGCTGCTGATATCATGTTTCAATAATCAATTTAGCACTCAGCTTCTGAAACATATTTTTCATCCTCCTTGTGTTCGGGCTCAAAATATAAGGTTCTGAATCATCATTTGTCCCAAAGTCTGCTTAATTAGCATTGTTGTTAAAGGGGAAGGGATGCTGCGTCACGGATCACATGACTAACTTGCTCATGAGCTCTCAAAATGGCTTGGGAATGTTTGTGATATTGATAATATTTTGATCATATCTATTTATTCACAAAGTTTGGAAGTCTGTTGGTGACCTTATTTGCAGTTTGACAAGCGGTAGAAAATGGGAATCATAAATGAATAACTAACAATTGAGTCAACAGATCAAGGGTCCTCTGTTGCGATTATTATACTCCCTCTAAAAACATCCAGAAACTGCCAACCATACTCTATTTACATGTCATGACTTGAAAATGAACCAAATAGGATTGACATTGTTACTATAAGCGTCAAGGCAGACGACCTATTTTAGCAGTGCATTGATAGCAGTGAGCTAATGCTAGCTTGCGCTGCTATTGTTGACAGACTTAACCGGCAGTTGTTTTTGCTTCATCTAAAACTTGCTAAGAGTAAATTCTAGATTATAATTCATGCATCTCTCACCTGGTAGTAGACAAATGTGGCCATGGACGGACAGGCTGGTCGACTTTGACATCCCCTTGGTGAGGATTGTGATTGATTCTTCATCTAAACTGAATTTTTTCCTGAGTTAACTCTACTGAAGGAATCAAAAAAGTACTATCTATCTATTTATCTATCTTGTGTGTGCGTCCAGTCAGTCGGCGTCACAGTAAAAATGAAAAAAATTCATTTATTTGTATTTTTATGATGGTTAGTTTGTATGTGGCGACTTGTCCGGGGTGTACCCCGCCCTCTGCCCGTGTGAAGTTGATTTAGACAAGCGGTAGAAAATGGATGGATGTATGGATAGTTTGTATGTTTAACACCGAGCAATGCCGCTGCTGATGTCGTGTTTCAATAATGCTGCATTCATTTAGCACTCGGCCTCTGAAACATATTGCTCACCCTCTTTGTGTTCGGGCTCAAAATATAAGGTTCTGGATCATCATTTGTCACAAAGTCTGCTTGATTAGCATTGTTGTTGATGGGGAAGGGATGCATGTGATTTGCTTGCTCATGATCTTTCAAAATTGATCGAGAATGTTTGTAAAATTGATAATATTTTGATCATATTGATGTAGTCACACAATTTGGAAGTCTTTTGGTGTCATCAATCAGATGTATAGGATTATAGCTTCAAAGGTAGATTGTTTTTCAACTCTACTGGTACTTTAAAACTTGATTTATCGACATTTTAATTGTTTTATTGTAATAACTGTAAAAATCCTCGATTTTATTGTGATTGAAAGGCATAATGTTACTCATCCAGCTGCCTCATCACACAGTTTAAATTATTACATTTCTATTAAAGCGATTGTACCTGCAGACAATCATTGATGACATTTATGTCTTCGATTTGCACAGTTTGTAAGAAATAACTTTTAAGTGGCACGGATTGGCCTTTAAAAACATGAATCACATGCAGGAGTAAATGTGATTTGCAAGCGGAAAAAAAAAACCCTGAACATGTTTTTTTAGGGCTATCAAAAGCCTGAATGAGCTCCCTGTTGGCAATGGTAACACCGAGGTGAAGCGTGATTGAAAACCTGACACGTCAAACGTGTTAATGATCACTACAGCTTGTAATTGATTTACTTCAGCTTCACAGGACATTCATGCTTTTTGTGCTTTACGTCATAGATGATAGGTGGCAAAAAGGTGTTCCGATTTTTTTTTACACCCTGACATCACACCAAACATCACATGGTGTGCCCATTTACGTCACTGAGGTCTCCTTTTAGCTCACATGTAACGCGTCATGTAAATGATCTAAATCTAAAACCCTGTCTAGATTAAGGCTGGATAACTCATTAAACAAAAATTAGTTAGCCTAAGCCCCGTTTCGGCCACACTAAATCATCGTTTAATATTCCCCGCCATGGATTATTTTTTACACGGGTAAGTGCACCGTCTATTTCTTGAAACTCCGACTCTTAGCTTTGGACGGACTCATTGATCGTTTACAAACTGAGTTCGAAACTGAGTTTGGAGAAAAAGTGACGTCAGAAAAAACGCGCCATAGCGTATTCATAAGCCGGAGCTAACCACTGGAAAGATGGAGGCGAGTCATCCAGACATGCCTGTGTTTCTCCCTCCATTACATCAGGGGTGTCAAACTCAAAAACAGAGTGGGCCAAAATTTTAAACTGAACAAAGCCGCGGGCGAAGGTTCAATCAATCAATCAATCAATCAATCAATCAATCAATGTTTATTTCTATAACCCTAAATCACAAATGTCTCAAAGGACTGTACAAACCATTACGACTATGACATCCTCGGAAGAACCCACATAAGGGCAAGGAAAACTCACACCCAGTGGGCAGGGAGAATTCACATCCAGTGGGACGCCAGGGACAATGCTGACTATGAGAAACCTTGGAGAGGACCTCAAATGTGGGCAACCCCCCCCACCCCCTCTAGGGGACCGAAAGCAATGGATGTCAAGCGGGTCTAACATTATACTGGGAAAGTTCAATCCATAGTGGCTCCAACATAGCCGCGAGAGTTCAATTCAAAGCGGATCCAAGACGGCAGCGAGAGTCCCGTCCACAGGAAACCATCCCAAGCGGAGGCGGATCAGCATCGTAGAGATGTCCCCAACCGATACACAGGCGAGCGGTCCATCCTGGGTGCCGAAGAACGGTCCATCCTGGGTCTCGACTCTGGACAGCCAGTACTTCATCCATGGTCATCGGACCGGACCCCTTTCACAAGGAAGGGGGGACATAGGAGAAAAAGAAAAGAAGCGGCTGTCAGGCTTGGACTTGGATTGTTTGTGCTCCTTCGACGCAGAGGGAATATGGGACGAGCCAGGCGTGAATTCAGGTACATAGTTTTAATTGTATTAATACTCAAAATACAAAAAAAAGGCAAACCAAGGATGCGCTCTGTGGCGGATAAAAATCTATACTATAACTTAGAACAAAAACAGCACAATGGCAATATTATCTACAAACAAACAAAAGATACTATCAAAGACATAAATACAAACAAAAACTTACTTGGCGTGGATGAATCAAAAAGCATGGCATGAAGTATGTAAGGCAATGAAAATTAGAACGGCATGGGTAATGAAAGTTGATGTTCCCAGACTGATGGACGGAAAGAAATTGACTCATATAGTGGCTGTGATAATTAGGAACAGGTGCGGGACTGAGGGCATGGGCGTGACTAGGAGACCAGGTGGAAACTAATGGGTTACTATGGAAAAACAAAACCAGGAAGTGTAAAACGGGAAACAAGAGTCCAAAAAGAAAACAAACATGATCAAACTTAAAACTAAATTACAGGTATGACAGCGGCAGATCAACTGGTCTAAAAAGGAGGTCTATTTAAAGGCTAGAGTATACAAATGAGTTTTAAGGTGAGACGTAAATGCTTCTACTGAGGTAGCATCTCGAACTTTTACCGGGAGGGCATTCCAGAGTACTGGAGCCCGAACAGAAAACGCTCTATAGCCCGCAGACTTTTTTTGGGCTTTAGGAATCAGTAATAAGCCGGAGTCCTTTGAACGCAGATTTCTTGCCGGGACATATGGTACAATACAATCGGCAAGATAGGATGGAGCTAGACCGTGTAGTATTTTATACGTAAGTAGTAAAACCTTAAAGTCACATCTTAAGTGCACAGGAAGCCAGTGCAGGTGAGCCAGTACAGGCGTAATATGATCAAACTTTCTTGTTCTTGTCAAAAGTCTAGCAGCCGCATTTTGTACCAACTGTAATCTTTTAATGCTAGACATGGGGAGACCCGAAAATAATACGTTACAGTAGTCGAGACGAGACATAACAAACGCATGGATAATGATCTCGGCGTCTTTAGTGGACAAAATGGAGCAAATTTTAGTTGAACAAATTAACCTTTTAATAGGGACCCAAACTAGTTTTGCATTGAATATTGAACAAGCGAGACTTATATAACTTTATAGTGACATGTAAAATCGAGTTTCAAATAATACTAATAATTTAAAAATAGCAATGGCATATAAAATCAAATTTAATTAGAAATTGAATGCTTCTTTTTTACTTGCAGCTTTCTCAGGTAAATATCAAAATAAACTTTTCCCACAGGCTAATAATACATTTTTATATTGTAGCGTCCAGGAAAAGGTAGTACTGCAAGGGGTTCTTTGTATTTTTTCTGTTGTGTTTATGTTGTGTTACAGTGCGGATGTTCTCCCGAAAATTGCTTGTCATTCTCGTTTAGTGTTGGTTCACAGTGTGGCGCATATTTGTAACAGTCTTAAAGTTGTTTATACGGCCACCCTCAGTGTGACCTGTATGGCTGTTGACCAAGCTTGTATTGCATTAGCGTGTGTGTGTGTTAAAGCCACATATATCATGTGACTAGGCCGGGACGCTGTTTCCACGTAGGAAAAGCGGACGTGAGGAAAGGTTTTAGAGGACGCTTGAGGCACGCACCCAATATTGTTGTCCAGGTGGGAATCGGGAGAAATTTGGGAGAATGGTTGCCGCCTGTGATTTTCGTGAGGGGCACTGAAATTTGTGAGTCTCCTTGGAAAATCGGGGGGTGGGAGGGGGTTTAGCAAGTATGAGTATTAGCGGTGAGTCAAATTTGGCCCGCGGGCCAGAGTTTGACACCCATGCTTACATGCACAGACGCTTGTGGAAATCACACATGAATACCTTAAGAGAAAGCGATTGCAGCTATTTGGGATACAACACTTCTTAGACGGCAAGAGAACTTTCCAATGTATGTAGGATATGGATACAAGAATATAGCAAAGACTTTACACAATCCAAGAGACACAGTTGGGAGCATAATTTGCAAGTTTAAAGCTAAAGGCACAGTGGAAACACTACCTGGGCGTGGTAGAAAGAGGACGCTGAGTGCAACTGCTGTCCGGTATTTGAAGCGTACAGTGGTGAAAAACCCCCGGGTAACAGCTGAGGAACTACAACAGGACATTGCAGAGGGGGGAACGCAGGTTTCGTCCCAGACAATAAGGCACGCACTACGAGATGAAGGCCTCCATGCCAGAACTCCCAGGCGCACCCTAATTCTGACTACCAGGCACAAGAAAAATAGACTCCAGTATGCCAAAAATCATCTGGACAAACCCCAAAGGTTTTGGGAAACTGGTCTATGGAGTGATGAGACAAAAGTGGAACTCTTTGGGCCTATGAATCAACGTTAAGTCTGTAGGAGAAAAAAATGAAGCTTACAAAGGGAAGAACACCTTGCCTACTGTTAAGCATGGTGGGGGGTCAATCATGCTCTGGGGCTGTTTCTACAGCTCGTTCAAGGCATTATGAATTCTATTTCCTACCAGGATATATTAGCTGCAAATGTCATGAAGTCAGTGACGAAGCTGAGGCCTGGGATACGTTGGACCTTCCAACAGGACAACGATCCCAAGCATACCTCCAAATCAACATCAGAGTGGTTGCAGAAGAAGGGCTGGAAGACTCTGGAGTGGCCTTCAGAGTCGCCAGACCTAAATCCTATAGAAAACCTGTGGTGGGACTTGAAGAAGGCAGTTGCAGCACGCAAGCCCAAGAATATGAATGAACTGGAGGCCTTTGCCCAAGAGGAATGGGCTAAAATACCTGTAGATCAGGGGTGCCCACACTTTTTCTGCAGGCGAGCTACTTTTCAATTGACCAACTCGAGGGGATCTACCTCATTTATATATATCATTTATATTTATTTATTTATGAAAGAGACATTTTTGTAAACAAGTTAAATGTGTTTAATGATAATACAAGCATGTGTAACACATATAGATGTCTTTCTTTCACAAAGACAAGAATATAAGTTGGTGTATTACCTGATTCTGATGACTTGCATTGATTGGAATCAGACAGTAATGATGATAACGCCCACATTTTTAAATGGAGGAGAAAAAAAGTTGTCCTTTCTGTACAATACCACATGAAAGTGGTTGATTTTTGGCATCTAATTCATCCAGCTTCCATACACTTTACAAGAAAAACATCCATCCATCCATTTTCTACCGCTTATTCCCTTTCGGGGTCGCGCGGGGCGCTGGCGCCTATCTCAGCTACAATCGGGCGGAAGGCGGGGTACACCCTGGACAAGTCGCCACCTCATCGCAGGGCCAACACAGATAGACAGACAACATTCACACTCACATTCACACACTAGGGCCAATTTAGTGTTGCCAATCAACCTATCCCCAGGTGCATGTCTTTGGAAGTGGGAGGAAGCCGGAGTACCCGGAGGGAACCCACGCATTCACGGGGAGAACATGCAAACTGCACACAGAAAGATCCCCAGCCTGGATTTGAACCCAGGACTGCAGGAACTTCGTATTGTGAGGCAGTCGCACTAACCCCTCTGCCAGCGTGAAGCCCTACAAGAAAAACATTGTCGGCAAATTCCGTAGCTTGCTTGATTGACATTCACGGCACCCGAGGGTCTTGTGAGATGACGCTGGCTGCTGCCAGTTCATTATTATGAAAAAATGACAGAGAGGAAGGCGAGAAATGATTTTTATTTCAACAGACTTTCGCGCCGTCCCTTCCGTCAAAACCCTAAAGGCCGACTGCACATTTCCTATTTTCACAATGAAAGCCCTGCTTCATGCTGCCTGCGCTAACAAAATAAGAGTCTCGGAAAGCTGGCGTGCACAAGTGATGTGCACGCCAGCTTTCCGAGGGATCGCTTGTGCACGCCAGTTTTCCGAGACTCTGTATTTAGTTAGCGCAGGCAGCATGAAGCAGGGCTTTTATTGTGAAGATAGGAAATGTGCAGTCGGCCTTTAGAGTTTTGACGGAAGGTACGGCGCGAGAGTCTGTTGAAATAAAAAGTGTTTCTCGCCTTCCTCTCGGTCATATTTTCATAATAATGATCTTGCAGCAGCCAGCGTCATCTCACAAGACCCTCCGGTACCGTGAATGTCATTTAAGTGACGTCTTGGTGAAGATTGATGATCACTAATTTTTAGGTCTATATTTTTTAAAAGCCTGGCTGGAGATCGACTGACACACCCCCCGCGGTCGACTGGTAGCTCGCGATCGACGTAATGGGCACTCCTGCTGTAGATGGTTGCAAGAAGCTTGTGTCCGGTTATGTATTACCTTTGAAGGATGTCATTACTGCCAAAGGGTGTTCTACTAAGTACTAAAGATGCATGTAACTAGGGGGTTGAATAATATTGTCAATGAGATATTAAGAAAAATGTCCTTTTTTGGTATTTTGTAAAATACTTTATTACAATTTAAGTTGCATTTGTCTATTTGACACATCTTTATTTGATATGACTATAAACAAAATACGGAATAAATGTCCAACTTGCTAAAACACCAAAATTGTGTGGGGGTTGAATAATTTTGATCACAACTGTACGATCTATTCAAAGTGGCGCAAAGTCGGTTTGCTCTCATTACCCTCAACGTCACACTTAGGGGGCGCCGAATGTAGAAGTTCAGTCACACAGAAAATTCAAAGTGGCATTGCTGACACAGGGGAAAAAAGCTGAAGGGTGAATATGCGCTTCCCTAAACGCAATGCTGAAATTGCCAAGAAAGCAAACGACTTGAGGAAACGGGGGAACATTTAGGGAACCTGGAGCGCCAACTGGAAAATCTACATAAAAACTGAATGGGGGTCCACTGGCAAAAGTACTGGTTGAGAATCAAGAGTCCGGACAAATATTGAAACTCCCAAAGCAACCACAACAACAATCATGGAGTCTGACGGAAAACAAACATCGACATTCAACTATGAGAATCAGCACCTCCAAGTCCGAGTCCATGGTTCTCGCCCGGAAAAGGGTGGAATGCCATCTCCGGGTTGGGGAGGAGACCCTTCCCCAAGTGGAGGAGTTCAAGTACCTAGGAGTCTTGTTCACGAGTGAGGGAAGAGTGGATCGTGAGATCGACAGGCGGATCGGTGCGGCGTCTTCAGTAATGCGGACGTTGTACCGATCCGTTGTGGGGAAGAAAGAGCTGAGCCGGAAGGCAAAGCTCTCAATTTACCGGTCGATCTACGTTCCCATTCTCACCTATGGTCATGAGCTTTGGGTCACGGGTACAAGCGGCCGAAATGAGTTTCCTCCGCCGTGTGGCGGGGCTCTCCCTTAGAGATAGGGTGAGAAGCTCTGCCATCCGGGAGGAACTCAAAGTAAAGCCGCTGCTCCTTCACATCGAGAGGAGCCAGATGAGGTGGTTCGGGCATCTGGTCAGGATGCCACCCGAACGCCTCCCTAGGGAGGTGTTTAGGGCACGTCCAACCGGTAGGAGGCCACGGGGAAGACCCAGGACACGTTGGGAAGACTATGTCTCCCGGCTGGTCTGGGAATGCCTCGGGATCCCCCGGGAAGAGCTAGACGAAGTGGCTGGGGAAAGGTAAGTCTGGGTTTCCCTGCTTAGGTTGTTGCCCCCGCGACCCGACCTCGGATAAGCGGAAGAAGATGGATGGATGGATGGACATTCAACTACAAAACTGCAACGCTCCAAGGGATTACTGAACAAGAAGATCTGTACTCTAAACCAGACCTGGGCTAATTAAGGCCCGGGGGCCACATGCGGCTCGTTGAGCTTTTCAATCTGCCCCGCCGGACATTACCAAATATTTTTTTAGCTCTTTAAGACGGAAAGTGTAGCTGCCATTATGATGTGCAGTGATGTTCTCTAATGACCGTAAGTCTTCAACTATAGAAAACATTTAAATGGTTGGAATCTGCGCTTTTGGATGATATACAAGTTACTATGGTAATCTAATTAGTTACTATGGTCATCTACGTCACAGCAGCTCAGACGAAGCACCAAGCAGTGTGGGCGGGAAGCATTTCCGAAGACGCAAAAGGAGCTTTTCACAACAAAGTTCTAAAACTTAGTGATATATCAGATGTGTCAAATTGTAGGTGGGTTTATTTTGTACCCTTCCTTCATATATCACTGTTTGTTTAATTTTTGTAGCATTTTACAGTACTTGAATGAAAAACATGTCAATCGAAAGGGGGTGTGACATTCATATTTTGTCAATATTCAGTGTTTTATCGTTCATAGAAAAATGTTTAATTCCATTACTTTGTTTAAAGGGGGAAGATTATCACCAGACCTATGTAAGCATCAATATATACCTTGATGGTGCAGAAAAAAGACCATATATTTTTTTTAACCGATTTCCGAACTTTAAATGGGTGAATTATGGCGAATTAAATGCCTTTCTGTTTATGGTTCTTTTGGCGATAACGTCAGAACGTGACGTCACCGAGGTAATACAGCCGCTATTTTCATTTTCAACACATTGCAAACACCGGGTCTCAGCTCTATTATTTTCCGTTTTTTCAACTATTTTTTGGAACCTTGGAGACATCATGCCTCGTCGGAGGGTGTAACAACACTAACAGGGAGGGATTCAAGTTGCACCACTGGCCCGAAGATGCGAAAGTGGCAAGAAATCTGCCGCCAGACCCCCATTGAATGTAGTAAAGTGTCTCCACATTTTACCGGCGATGACAGACATGACACAGAGATGTATGGATAACCTGCAGATGCATTTGCAACGATAAAGTCAACAAAATCACAAAGGTGAGTTTTGTTGATGTTGTTGACTTATGTGCTAATCAGACATATTTGGTCGCGGCGTGACTGCCAGCTAATCGATGCTAACATGCTATGCCAATCGACGATATCATGCTATTTACCGGCGGTGCTAAAGCAGACATGGCACAGAGATGTATGGATAACCTGCAGATGCATTTGCAACGATAAAGTCAACAAAATCACAAAGGTGAGTTTTGTTGATGTTGTTGACTTATGTGCTAATCATACATATTTGGTCGCGGCGTGACTGCCAGCTAATCGATGCTAACATGCTACGCTAATCGATGCTAACATGCTATTTACCGGCGGTGCTAAAGCAGACATGGCACAGAGATGTATGGATAACCTGCAGATGCATTTGCAAACACGAATCGACGGATTTAAGTTGCTCCAGTGTCACAAGATGCGAAAGTCCTGATCGTTTGGTCCGCACATTTTACCGGCAATGCTAACGCAGCTATTCGCCCATGGTATGTCTATGAATAGCGTCAATAGCTTCAGTTTCTTCTTCAATACTTTCATACTCCAACCATTCGTTTCAAAACATGCGTAATCTGTTGAATCGCTTAAGCCGCTGACGTCCGAGTCTGAATCCGAGCTAATCTCGCTATATCTTGCTGTGCTATTCGCCAATGTTTGTTTACATTGGCAGCACTGTGTGACGTCACAGGAAAACGGATAGGGTCTTCGCAGAGAGCGAAAAAAAGGCACTTTAAAGCTTTTTTTAGGGATATTCCGTGACCGGTAAAATTTTGAAAAAAAATTCAAAAAATACAACAAGCCACTGGGAACTGATTTGTATTGTTTTTAAGCCTTTTGAAATTTTGATAATGTTCCCCTCTAAGGGGGTCTGTCATAACGTGTTTAGCATTCAATCCAGCATAATTGTGAAGTTTTGTATTAGTGTTCCTAAAAAAAAAATATACCAGCCCCCAGACACATTTTTTTCTCTAAATGTGGCCCCCGAGTCAAAATAATTGCTCAGGCCTGCTCTAAACTTATAGACATTCAGAGGGCAACACAAATAATTGGTGAACAGGTATATATGGAACTGAAAACCTTTATCATCTTAGAATTAAATACGGATGTAGATCCAAATAAAAAAAAATTGATTTCATACCTGGAATAAACTAGTTTTTATTATATACACAAACAATATAACTAAACATTAAAATCGACAAAAAACTGTCGATTATTCATTCAAACAGCAGAAGTTTGTATGCAAACTATAACGTGAAGCATTTTTTGGAACAATTCAATTCAACGCCAAAAAAACGGAAATGCTGATTATCAGTCCTGCTAGACACCGACCTCTATTTAATGATACAACTCTAACATTTGACAACCAAACAATTAAACAAGGCGACACGGTAAAGAATCTGGGTATTATCTTCGACCCAACTCTCTCCTTTGAGTCACACATTAAAAGCGTTACTAAAACGGCCTTCTTTCATCTCCGTAATATCGCTAAAATTCGCTCCATTCTGTCCACTAAAGACGCTGAGATCATTATCCATGCGTTTGTTACGTCTCGTCTCGATTACTGTAACGTATTATTTTCGGGTCTCCCCATGTCTAGCATTAAAAGATTACAGTTGGTACAAAATGCGGCTGCTAGACTTTTGACAAGAACAAGAAAGTTTGATCACATTACGCCTGTACTGGCTCACCTGCACTGGCTTCCTGTGCACTTAAGATGTGACTTTAAGGTTTTACTACTTACGTATAAAATACTACACGGTCTAGCTCCATCCTATCTTGCCGATTGTATTGTACCATATGTCCCGGCAAGAAATCTGCGTTCAAAGGACTCCGGCTTATTAGTGATTCCCAAAGCCCAAAAAAAGTCTGCGGGCTATAGAGCGTTTTCATTTCGGGCTCCAGTACTCTGGAATGCCCTCCCGGTAAAAGTTCGAGATGCCACCTCAGTAGAAGCATTTAAGTCTCACCTTATACTCTAGCCTTTAAATAGACTCCCTTTTTAGACCAGTTGATCTGCCGTTTCTTTTCTTTTTCTCCTATGTCCCACCCTCCCTTGTGGAGGGGGTCCGGTCCGATCCGGTGACCATGTACTGCTCGCCTGTGTATCGGCTGGGGACATCTCTGCGCTGCTGATCCGCCTCCGCTTGGGATGGTTTCCTGCTGGCTCCGCTGTGAACGGGACTCTCGCTGCTGTGTTGGATCTGCTTTGGACTGGACTCTCGCGACTGTGTTGGATCCATTATGGATTGAACTTTCACAGTATTATGTTAGACCCGCTCAACATCCATTGCTTTCCTCCTCTCTAAGGTTCTCATAGTCATCATTGTCACCGACGTCCCACTGGGTGTGAGTTTTCCTTGCCCTTATGTGGGCTCTGTACCGAGGATGTCGTTGTGGTTTGTGCAGCCCTTTGAGACACTTGTGATTTAGGGCTATATAAATAAACATTGATTGATTGATTGATTGAAATCCATCCATCCATCTATTTTCTACCGTTTATCCCCTTTGGGGTCGCGAGGGGCGCTGGTGCCTATCTCAGCTACAATCAGGCGGAAGGCGGCGTACACCCTGGACAAGTCGCCACCTCATCAATCTGAAATATAAATGTTAAATCTAAACCTAAATCTGAAATCTAAATATTAAATCTGACGGCTAAATGTTGACTCTCAACCTAAATCTGAAATCTTAATGTGAGCGCTAAATGTTGAATCTAAAATTAATTGTTCAATCTATACCTAAATCCTAAATCTAAATGTTAAATCTGAGGGCTAAATGTTGACTCTCAACCTATATCTGAAATCTTAATGTGAGCGCTAAATGTTAAATCTAAAATTAATTGTTGAATCTTAACCTAAATCCTACATCTAAATGTTAAATCTGAGGGCTAAATGTTAAATCTAAACCTAAATGTTAAATCTAAATCTAAATGTGAGCGCTAAATGTATAATATAAACGTAAATATTACATCTAAGCCTAAATTTTGAATCTAAACCAAAATCTTGAATCTACACTTAAATCTAAAATCTTAATGTGAGCGCTAAATGTAAAATCTAAATGTAAATGTTAAATCTAAACTTAAATCTTAAATATAAATGTTAAATCTGAAATCCATCCATCCATTTTCTACCGTTTATCCCCTTTGGGGTCGCAGGGAGCGCTGGTGCCTATCTCAGCTACAATCAGGCGGAAGGCGGCGTACACCCTGGACAAGTCGCTACCTCATCAATCTGAAATATAAATGCTAAATCTAAACCTATATCTGAAATCTAAATGTTAAATCTGAGGGCTAAATGTTGACTTTCAACCTAAATCTGAAATCTTAATGTGAGCCCAAAATGTTAAATCTAAAATTAATTGTTCAATCTAAACCTAAATCTAAATGTTAAATCTGAGGGCTAAATGTTGACTCTTAACCTAAATCTGAAATCTTAATGTGAGCGCTAAATGTTGAATCTAAAATTAATTGTTAAATCTTAACCTAAATCCTAAATCTAAATGTTAAATCTGAGGGCTAAATGTTAAATCTAAACCTAAATGTTAAATCTAAATCTAAATGTGAACGCTAAATGTATGATATAAACGTAAATATTACATCCAAGCCTAAATTTTGAATCTAAACCAAAATCTTGAATCTACACTTAAATCTAAAATCTTAATTTGTGAGCGCTAAATGTAAAATCTAAATGTAAATGTTAAATCTAAACCTAAATCTTAAATATAAATGTTAAATCTGAAATCCATCCATCCATTTTCTACCGTTTATCCCCTTTGGGGTGGCAGGGGGCGCTGGTGCCTATCTCAGCTACAATCAGGCGGAAGGCGGCGTACACCCTGGACAAGTCGCTACCTCATCAATCTGAAATATAAATGCTAAATCTAAACCTATATCTGAAATCTAAATGTTAAATCTGAGGGCTAAATGTTGACTTTCAACCTAAATCTGAAATCTTAATGTGAGCCCAAAATGTTAAATCTAAAATTAATTGTTCAATCTAAACCTAAATCTAAATGTTAAATCTGAGGGCTAAATGTTGACTCTTAACCTAAATCTGAAATCTTAATGTGAGCGCTAAATGTTGAATCTAAAATTAATTGTTAAATCTTAACCTAAATCCTAAATCTAAATGTTAAATCTGAGGGCTAAATGTTAAATCTAAACCTAAATGTTAAATCTAAATCTAAATGTGAACGCTAAATGTATAATATAAACGTAAATATTACATCTAAGCCTAAATTTTGAATCTAAACCAAAATCTTGAATCTACACTTAAATCTAAAATCTTAATTTATGAGCGCTAAATGTAAAATCTAAATGTAAATGTTAAATCTAAACCTAAATCTTAAATATAAATGTTAAATCTGAAATCCATCCATCCATTTTCTACCGTTTATCCCCTTTGGGCTGGCAGGGGGCGCTGGTGCCTATCTCAGCTACAATCAGGCGGAAGGCGGCGTACACCCTGGACAAGTCGCCACCTCATCAATCTGAAATATAAATGCTAAATCTAAACCTATATCTGAAATCTAAATGTTAAATCTGAGGGCTAAATGTTGACTTTCAGCCTAAATCTGAAATCTTAATGTGAGCCCAAAATGTTAAATCTAAAATTAATTGTTCAATCTAAACCTAAATCTAAATGTTAAATCTGAGGGCTAAATTTTGACTCTCAACTTATACCTGAAATCTTAATGTGAGCGCTAAATGTTAAATCTAAAATTAATTGTTAAATCTAAACCTAAATCTTAAATCTAAATGTTAAATCTGAGGGCTAAATGTTGACTCTCAACCTATATCTGAAATCTTAATGTGAGCGCTAAATGTTAAATCAGAAATTAATTGTTGAATCTAAAACTAAATCCTAAATCTAAATGTTAAATATGAGGGCTAAATGTTAAATCTAAACCTAAATGTTAAATCTAAATCTAAATGTGAGCGCTAAATGTAAAATCTAAATCCAAATGTTACATCTAAGCCTAAATCTTGACTCTAAACCTAAATCTTGAATCTACACTGAAATCTTAAATCTAAATGTGAGCGTGAAATGTACAATTTAAACCTAAATCTTAAATTTAAACCTAAATTTCAGATCTAAACCCAAATCTGTCACACCTATGGATCATGTTTTGTTTTGTCATGTAATGTTTTTGATTTAGGACATTCAGTCACGTTTTGCACTTCCTGGTTTTGTTTGCTTCCATGGCAACTCGTTAGTTTTCACCTGTCACGTCCCTTTTCTCAGCCTCACACCTGTTTTCACTAATGAGCAGAACTATTTAAGTCACTCTTTTTCTCGTCTTCGTCCTGGGATCTTCTCACACTCGCACGCACCCTACCCATGCTGTTCAAACCTTCACGCCCCCGTCCACAGTTCCATGCCATGTAAGTTTTTTGTATTTATGCCATTGTGCTAGTTTTGTTTTGTTTGTATATAGTCATGCCATTGTGCTGTTTTGTTTTAAGTGTAGTATAGATTTTTATCCGCCACAGAGCGCATCCTTGGTTTGTTTGTTTATTTAATAAATCATGTACCTGAATTCACGCCTGGCTCGTCCTGTAATCCCGCTGCGTCGAAGGAGCACACACAATCCATGTCCAAGCCAAGTCATGACAAAATCTTCAATAAATGTGAGCGATAAATGTTAAATGCTTTTCTAGAAACGAGTGGGAGTGTTCACAATGTGTAGTATGGGCCTTCTGGTGTGACAATATTGCAATAATGTTTGAGTCTGATTTCAAACAACAGATGCTCAAGGCACAACCAGACCGCGTCTTTATTTGCATGTTTGTGTTGCAGTCATGAGGGCATGCCTCTGAGAGCATACGAGTCAGCCATGGCATTTCTACGAGAGTCACAATTTGCATCCTGTCTGTCAATGAACGATCGCTCTACTGATTGTGGAGGGGAAGTGTCCGTCATGAAAATGGACATGTTGAAGGGTTATCACTCAGTCTCAGTCTGTGTGTCTTCCAGAATAACGAATCATGTAGCGGGTGTATCATGGTGTTTATGTGCTGTAAGTAGCCTATAGACGCTGTGTGGATGGGAATGTGCATACTGTATGTTTATATTATTTGTGTTATTGGAACGGTTAAGTGTTTAGTTTATGTTGCAAAACATGTTTACCAACCATAAACTACAATTTCTGGACACAGGAGAAGATTGGGGGCAAAAACCAAAGGGTTTACCTCAGGGGTGCCCACCCTTTTTCTGCAGGCGAGCTACTTTTCAATTGACCAACTCGAGGGGATATACCTCATTTATATATATCATTTATATTTATTTATTTATGAAAGAGACATTTTTGTAAACAAGTTAAATGTGTTTAATGATAATACAAGCATGTGTAACACATATAGATGTCTTTCTTTCACAAAGACAAGAATATAAGTTGGTGTATTACCTGATTCTGATGACTTGCATTGATTGGAATCAGACAGTAATGATGATAACGCCCACATTTTCAAATGGAGGAGAAAAAAAGTTGTCCTTTCTGTACAATACCACATGAAAGTGGTTGGTTTTTGGCATCTAATTCATCCAGCTTCCATACACTTTACAAGAAAAACATTGGCGGCAAATTCCGTAGCTTGCTTGATTGACATTCACGGCACCCGAGGGTCTTGTGAGATGACGCTGGCTGCTGCCAGTTCATTATTATGAAAAAATGACAGAGAGGAAGGCGAGAAACACTTTTTATTTCAACAGACTTTCGGGCCGTCCCTTCTGTCAAAACTCTAAAGGCCGACTGCACATTTCCTATCTTCACAATAAAAGCCCTGCTTCATGCTGCCTGCGCTAACAAAATAAGAGTGATGTGCACGCCAGCTTTCTGAGGGATCGCTTGTGCACGCCAGTTTTCCGAGACTCTGTATTTAGTTAGCGCAGGCAGCATGAAGCAGGGCTTTTATTGTGAAGATAGGAAATGTGCAGTCGGCCTTTAGAGTTTTGACGGAAGGTACGGCGCGAGAGTCTGTTGAAATAAAAAGTGTTTCTCGCCTTCCTCTCGGTCATATTTTCATAATAATGATCTTGCAGCAGCCAGCGTCATCTCACAAGACCCTCCGGTACCGTGAATGTCATTTAAGTGACGTCTTGGTGAAGATTGATAATCACTAATTTTTAGGTCTATTTTTTTTAAAAGCCTGGCTGGAGATCGACTGACACACCCCCCGCGGTCGACTGGTAGCTCGCGATCGACGTAATGGGCACCCCTGGTTCACATGAATAGTAGAGAGTAGTTTTTGCTTTTCTTTAGTAATTGTTTACTATTGATTTTGTTTTGATCAAACACTGGTATGTAATGAAAATAAATAGGATCTAGTTTAAATTGTCAGGCTTGCCCCTGACAGTTTGTCTGTGTTTTAGTTTTTTCCTCTGTGTGTAGTATTTCCTGTCAGCGCTCTTATTTTTGTTGGTTTCCTGTCTTTCTCCCTGAGCGCTGTTTCCACTCAGGTGTGGCTGACTGGCACCTGGCCACACCTGGTGTCAATCAGCCTGTTTATATTATTTGTGTTATTGGAACGGTTAAGTGTTTAGTTTATGTTGCAAAACTCGTTTACCTACCATAAACTATGATTTCTGGACACAGGAGAAGATGGCGGGCAAAAACCAAAGGGTTTACATGAATAGTAGAGAGTAGTTTTTGCTTTCCTTTAGTAATTGTTTACTATTGACTTTGTTTTGATCAAACACTGGTATGTAATGAAAATAAATAGGATCTAGTTTAAATTGTCAGGCTTGCCCCAGACAGTTTGTCCGTATTTTAGTTTTTTCCTCTGTGTGTAGTATTTCCTGTCAGCGCTCTTATTTTTGTTGGTTTCCTGTCTTTCTCCCTGAGCGCTGTTTCCCCTCAGGTGTGGCTGACTGGCACCTGGCCACACCTGGTGTCAATCAGCCTGTTTAAATCACATCTGTTATTGGAACGGTTAAGTGTTTAGTTTATGTTGCAAAACATGTTTACCAACCATAAACTACAATTTCTGGACACAGGAGAAGATGGCGGGCAAAAACCAAAGGGTTTACATGAATAGTAGAGAGTAGTTTTTGCTTTTCTTTAGTAATTGTTTACTATTGACTTTGTTTTGATCAAACACTGGTATGTAATGAAAATAAATAGGATCTAGTTTAAATTGTCAGGCTTGCCCCTGACAGTTTGTCTGTGTTTTAGTTATTTCCTCTGTGTGTAGTATTTCTTGTCAGCGCGCTTATTTTTGTTGGTTTCCTGTCTTTCTCCCTGAGCGCTGTTTCCCCTCAGCTGAGGCTGATTGGCACCTGGCCACACCTGGTGTCAATCAGCCTGTTTATATTATTTGTGTTATTGGAACGGTTAAGTGTTTAGTTTATGTTGCAAAACATGTTTACCTACCATAAACTACAATTTCTGGACACAGGAGAAGATGGCGGGCAAAAACCAAAGGGTTTACATGAATAGTAGAGAGTAGTTTTTGCTTTTCTTTAGTAATTGTTTACTATTGATTTTGTTTTGATCAAACACTGGTATGTAATGAAAATGAATAGGATCTAGTTTAAATTGTCAGGCTTGCCCCTGACAGTTTGTCCGTGTTTTAGTTTTTTCCTCTGTGTGTAGTATTTCCTGTCAGCGCTCTTATTTTTGTTGGTTTCCTGTCTTTCTCCCTGAGCGCTGTTTCCCCTCAGGTGTGGCTGACTGGCACCTGGCCACACCTGGTGTCAATCAGCCTGTTTAAATCACATCTGTTATTGGAACGGTTAAGTGTTTAGTTTATGTTGCAAAACATGTTTACCAACCATAAACTACAATTTCTGGACACAGGAGAAGATGGCGGGCAAAAACCAAAGGGTTTACATGAATAGTAGAGAGTAGTTTTTGCTTTTCTTTAGTAATTGTTTACTATTGACTTTGTTTTGATCAAACACTGGTATGTAATGAAAATAAATAGGATCTAGTTTAAATTGTCAGGCTTGCCCCTGACAGTTTGTCTGTGTTTTAGTTTTTTCCTCTGTGTGTAGTATTTCTTGTCAGCGCGCTTATTTTTGTTGGTTTCCTGTCTTTCTCCCTGAGCGCTGTTTCCCCTCAGCTGCGGCTGATTGGCACCTGGCCACACCTGGTGTCAATCAGCCTGTTTATATTATTTGTGTTATTGGAACGGTTAAGTGTTTAGTTTATGTTGCAAAACATGTTTACCTACCATAAACTACAATTTCTGGACACAGGAGAAGATGGCGGGCAAAAACCAAAGGGTTTACATGAATAGTAGAGAGTAGTTTTTGCTTTTCTTTAGTAATTGTTTACTATTGATTTTGTTTTGATCAAACACTGGTATGTAATGAAAATGAATAGAATCTAGTTTAAATTGTCAGGCTTGCCCCTGACAGTTTGTCTGTGTTTTAGTTTTTTCCTCTGTGTGTAGTATTTCCTGTCAGCGCGCTTATTTTTGTTGGTTTCCTGTCTTTCTCCCTGAGCGCTGTTTCCCCTCAGCTGCGGCTGATTGGCACCTGGCCACACCTGGTGTCAATCAGCCTGATCCTATTAACACCTGTCTTCCCATCCAGCCTGTGCTGGATAATTGTCGTTGTATTGTCGCTCCTGTCATGTCGTGTCGTGTAGTGGCAGCGTAGCGGTAAGCTATATTTCGGTAGTAGTTTGTAGCTTACATTCTTTTGTTCCCTGCTTTCTATTTGTCTTTGTACTACACGTTACAACTTCTGTTTTCCTGCTCGCTACCCGCTAGCTTCCATTATATGTTCCTTTTGTTTTTGCCAGTTTCCATGCGAAGCTCCTTTTGTTTTCTAGCTCCCATGCTAGCTCTTTAAGTTTATTATCCGCCGCGTGTGCGCTTTTGGTTGTAACCCTTTTGTTTGTTCTTGCTTAGTGTTTTAGTGTTAAATTAAATCATGTTTTCTCATTCAATGCCTGCCTCCTTCTCTGCATCTTGGGGTTCATCGAAAACTAACTTTGACATAAATATTGTGCTGATATTATAAAACTGTCAACAGTACTCACCAAAAATAACTGTACAAATGTATAGTTAATACGTTTAATACAGTTAACCTTTCTATTATGTTGGGGGGAAAATGACATTGATTATGTTGTGGGTCGTTTTGACCCGTACTGTGTAAATGCACTCAAAACAGTCAAGAAAACAGGTTAAACCAATAACAATTTTATTTTAGGTTATATAAACATTTAGAAAAGTGACATACAATACATTTTTTATTCCAATTGTATTATGTTAACGGTCAATTTGACCCATTTCCGTTTTTGTGTTGATCAAAGCACTGGTTATCCTTTCTTTTTCTTGCTGAATTCTGGTGACTTTTCCTCCTCTAGGGTCATGAACTGGTGTGTAAATCTGGACACTTTGTTGTGTAGTAGAATGTTTGTGCAGAGTTTGTATAAAAAGATGATGTTGCGAGTCATTTTGACCCAGGCGCTTTAATGTGGGTAAATAGCTGTTCAGATCCAAAAATAAACATGTCTCTTTGATGTACTTTTTACTTTGATGTACAATTGTTTGTATTTTGATTGTCTCTGAGACAATCTCACACTTGTCCTTGTCTCCTCAGATGTCATCCTTCTCGAGCTCATTTTTGGTGAGTTTGTCAAAGAGATGACATGAGAACAATGACAACGACAAGTGTGAGAACGTTCCCTCTCTTCACACACCTGGCTCTGGGTCTCAGAGGCAATCAAAATACGAACAATTGTACATCAAAGTAAAAAGTGCATCAAAGAGACCCTTTCTCCAGATATTTTATCACAATCTCGGGTGGGCCCCGTTCTGCGTTTGCACATCGGGCAAGAGCCGTGCAAAGCGTCCAGTTTTTATTTGGACCTCCACAGTTATCTGCCCCAAAGAGTATGCAAGGGGGAGAATCAAGAACAATACATTTAATGAAGGTGCTTGCAACGTCCTGGGTCAATCTTCCTTGTGCCATAATATCACATAATCAGGTTGACCGTCGGCCCCCATTCGTGCAAATGTCTCTAATTCAAGACAATAAGGCGACTGTGCACTTAAGATGTGACTTTAAGGTTTTACTACTTACGTATAAAATACTACACGGTCTAGCTCCATCCTATCTTGCCGATTGTATTGTACCATATGTCCCGGCAAGAAATCTGCGTTCAAAGGACTCCGGCTTGTTAGTGATTCCCAAAGCCCAAAAGAAGTCTGCGGGCTATAGAGCGTTTTCCGTTCGGGCTCCAGTACTCTGGAATGCCCTCCCGGTAACAGTTCGAGATGCCACCACAGTAGAAGCATTTAAGTCTCACCTTAAAACTCATTTGTATACTCTAGCCTTTAAATAGACTCCCTTTTTAGACCAGTTGATCTGCCGTTTCTTTTCTTTTTCTTCTATGTCACACTCTCCCTTGTGGAGGGGGTCCGGTCCGATCCGGTGGCCATGTACTGCTTGCCTGTGTATCGGCTGGGGACATTTCTGCGCTGCTGATCCGCCTCCGCTTGGGATGGTTTCCTGCTGGCTCCGCTGTGAATGGGACTCTCGCTGCTGTGTTGGATCCGCTTTGGACTGGACTCTCGCTACTGTGTTGGATCCATTGTGGATTGAACTTTCACAGTATCATGTTAGACCCGCTCGACAACCATTGCTTTCCTCCTCTCTAAGGTTCTCATAGTCATTATTGTCACCGACGTCCCACTGGGTGTGAGTTTTCCTTGCCCTTATGTGGGCCTACCGAGGATGTCGTGGTGGTTTGTGCAGCCCTTTGAGACACTAGTGATTTAGGGCTATATAAGTAAACATTGATTGATTGATTGATTGACTGACAAAAAAAGCTCCTATTGGTCCCTTGAGATACTAGGTTTTTTTGTTGTATCTACGCGGCTATGTGGTAGTTGCTAGGTCATGCCATGCGCGTAACAGCTTACTTACGGAACAAACTACAATATGGCGTACACTAATGTAAAGCATGTCACCTAGGAACTCCAAAATTATTATCATCTCAGTTTTGACCAAAACTGAGTTACTGGGTTTTGCCTTTGGATGGGAGAGTTGCTCCCACGAGAAAATGGATGGATGAAAATAGTCTGCAACAAAAAACTTTAATTTATTGATAAAATGGATATGTCTCAGGCCTAGTTTCTTGTCAATAATCTCTTTTAACTTGATATGGCATGTCTCTTTATGCTTTATTTGAAGCACCAAATCATTGCCTAGTCTTTTGCCGATTAAATCAAATATTCTCAGTTATTCCCGTCTTCACTTCTGGCTGTTTTTGTCTTTATCTTGGTAACCCGTTCCTCCATCATTATCTCTTCATCAAAAAACTGAATTTATGCAAATTTCCCCGAAAATATGTTTTAAAAAAAAGCACCCTTTACTTCTGTGTATTATGCGAAATAGTGCTTTCCGCCATTCCACTCGGTGCCTGACATGCTTTTTACACCGTGTAATTTGGGATTACCCCGAAGAAGTCCGTAAAGCTTAAGGGTTTCAGAGTTAAGTGTGGACATTTTGAGGAAAAAAAAAAGATTAGCAAAGCCTTATGATGCATTAAAGCAGGGGTCACCAACCTTTTTGACACCAAGAGCTACTTCTTGGGTACTAAATAATGTGAAGGGCTACCAGTTTGATACACACTTAAATAAAGTGCCAGAAATTTGCTCAATTTACCTTTAATAAATAAATGTATACATATAAAAAATGGGTATTTCTGTCTGTCATTCCGTCGTACATTTTTTTTCCTTTTACGGAAGGTTTTTTGTAGAGGATAAATGATGAAAAAACCACCTAATTGAAAGGTTAAAAGAGGAGAAAACACGAAAAAAATATAAATTTAATTTTGAAACATCAATTTCGACTCTTTAAAATTCAAAATTCAACCGAAAAAAATAGGATAAAAACAAAATAATTTGAATCTTTTTGAAAAAATTTGAAAATAATTTTTGGAACATCATTAGTAATTTTTCCTGATTAAGATTATTTTTTTTAGAATTTTGATTACATGTTTTAAATAGGTTAAAATCCAATTTGCACTTTGTTAGAATATATAACAAATTGGACTAAGCTATATTTCTAACAAAGACAAATCATTATTTCTTCTAGATTTTCCAGAACAAAAATGTCAAAAGAAATTCAAAAGACTTTGAAATAAGATTCAAATTAGATTCTACAGATTTTTTAGATTTGCCCGAAATTTTTGGGGGAATTTTAATCATAATAAGTTTGAAGAAATATTTCACAAATATTCTTCGTCGAATTAAATTAAAATGTATTTATTATTCTTTACAATAAAAATAATAAATTTACTTGAATTTTGATTTAAATTGTCAGGAAAGAAGAGGAAGGAATTTAAAAGGTAAAAAGGTATATGTCTTTAAAAATCCTAAAATCCTTTTTAAGGTTGTATTTTTTCTCTAAAATCGTCTTTCTGAAAGTTATAAGAAGCAAAGTAAAAAAATAAATGTATTTATATAAACAAATGAAGACCGGTATAGCTCGGTTGGTAGAGCACCCGTGCCAGCAACTTGAGGGTTGCAGGTTCGATTCCCGCTTCCGCCATCCTAGTCACTGCCGTTGTGTCCTTGGGCAAGACACTTTACCCACCACAAATGTAACTTAGATATTGGGTTTCACTATGTAAAGCGCTTTGAGTCACTAGAGAAAAGCGCTATATAAATATAATTCACTTCACTTCACCAAGTCTTTAAAATATTTTCTTGGATTTTCAAATTCTATTTGAGTTTTGTCCCTCTTAGAATTAAAAATGTTGAGCAAAGCGAGACCAGCTTGCTGGTAAATAAATACAATTTAAAAAATAGAGGCAGCTCACTGGTAAGTGCTGCTATTTGAGCTATTTTTAGAACAGGCCAGCGGGCGACTCATCTGGTCCTTGCGGGCTACCTGGTGCCCGCGGGCACCACCTTGGTGACCCTTGCATTAAAGCATAAAGGCATCAAACAAAGTAGGTTGTTGTTTTTTTTTTTTTTTTCAAAATGTTCTCCCCTGGCACCTTCACCAAAATTATGTGATTATGTTCTCCTGTTTAGTGTTGTAATATTGCTTCCCTAACGGTACTCTGGAGATGAATCACATTGAGCATACTCTGCGTTGAAAAGCAGCACGGCTCACAAGGTTCTAATGAGAAGAAATGAACAACACTTAATGGTGGGAGGCCTATCCAGATTATCTTTTCAGACGAAGTCAGAACATTAACAAGAAAAACTCGAGTCTTGCTGCGAATGAAGAGAAAACGTGTGTCTCAGTCGGACTTTGTGCACCCTGTGTATGCTTTTAAGAGGAGGCAGAGCTGTTTTGTTGTGGAATTGTTGCTGATGGGACTCGAGTCGGCGGCTCGTTCACATCGTCGCTCAGACAATGTGTCGGCAAAACGTCGCTTGTCCTCAGGAGCAGAGTTTGGGATCTGTGTACGAGAAACAGGAATTCCCTGCTGGGACTCAAGCTGGGAATGATTCATGGCCATACACCACTTCCCACTTCAAGACTTTACACGTGTTTGTTTTCTAAGATGGTTTGTTTATGCCAGAGGTCGGCAACCCAAAACATTGAAAGAGCCATATTGGACCAACAATAAGTGTTATAATGAAGGCAACACATGACATGAGTGTCTATATCGGCTATAATCAGTGACATGCGGTCAGAGGAGGCAGGGGAGGCAGTGCCTCACCTATGATCATCCATCCATCCATCCATCTTCTTCCGCTTATCCGAGGTCGGGTCGCGGGGGGAGCAGCCTAAGCAGGGAAGCCCAGACTTCCCTCTCCCCAGCCACTTCGTCTAGCTCTTCCCGGGGGATCCCGAGGCGTTCCCAGGCCAGCCGGGAGACATAGTCTTCCAAACATGTCCTGGGTCTTCCCCGTGGCCTCCTACCGGTTGGACGTGCCCTAAACACCTCCCTAGGGAGGCGTTCGGGTGGCATCCTGACCAGATGCCCGAACCACCTCATTTGGCTCCTCTCGATGTGGAGGAGCAGCGGCTTTACTTTGAGTTCCTCCCGGATGGCAGAGCTTCTCACCCTATCTCTAAGGGAGAGCCCCGCCACACGGCGGAGGAAACTCATTTCGGACGCTTGTACCCGTGATCTTATCCTTTCGGTCATGACCCAAAGCTCATGACCATAGGTGAGGATGAGAACGTAGATCGACCGGTAAATCTTTTTCCATTTTCAATCGTTTTTAAAAAATGCTCCAGGGAGCCACTAAAATGCCACAGGTTGCTGACCCCCGGTTTATGGATACTTGTAGCCTTGGCAGTTGCTAGGAATTCTGGGTCCCCTTAAGAAAATCGACATGGGCCCTTCTACCCTATTCTTTGTGGGTCATAGTGGGCCCTTAGAATTGTCATAACCGTTTCCCCCATGTACGACAGCACTGATTGTGGCATGTACTTAAAAACTGAACTACAGTAGCAACGAATAGAACACAGGTCCGCTTTTGGTTGAAATGTAACTAAAAGGGAAAAATAAATGTAATTGACCATATTGGTGTTTGCTTGTCCATCTGCCCCCTTCTGAATCATGGATGATGATTAATTCAAACAGATGGAAATCCAACATTAGGATTCCATCATGAATACCAAAAAGATGAAAATGTATTTCTCTGTCTGCAGAGATTGTATCAAGACACCAGCGTAGACATTCTGTCAAAGTACAAGTGATTAGTTATACTGTCGGTCATAAAATCACATCCCGTTTTTTTCCAGTTTTTGTTTCAGAAAAAGTTGGTTACTTGGCTAAACACAACTATTCACACATCAATCAATCTCAATCAATTATTTATATACGCCTAAATCACTAGTGTCTCAAAGGGCTGCACAAACCACAACGACATCCTCGCTAGAGCCCACATAAGGGCAAGGAAAACTCAAACCCAGACGGACGTCAGTGACAATAATGACTATGAGAACCTTGGAGAGGACCGAATATGTGGGCAACCCCCCCTCTATGAGACTGAAAGCAATGGATGTCGAGCGGGTCTAACATGATACTGTGAAAGTTCAATCCATAGTGGATCCAACACAACCGAGAGCCCAGTCCAAAGGTGATCCAACACAGCAGCGAGAGTCCCGTCCATAGTGGAGCCAACACGAAACCATCCCAAGCGGAGGCGGATCAGCAGCGCAGAGATGTCCCCAGCAGATACACAGGCGAGCGGTCCATCCTGGGCCCCGACTCTGGACGAGCGGTCCATTCTGGGTCCCGACTCTGGACAGCCAGTACTTCATCCATTGCCACCGGACCGGACCCCCTCCACAAGGGAGAGTGGGACATAGGAGAAAAAGAAAAGAAACGGCAGATCAACTGGTCTAAAAGGGGAGTCTATTTAAAGGCTAGAGTATACAAATGAGTTTTAAGGTGAGACTTAAATGCTTCTACTGAGGTGGCATCTCGAACTGTTACCGGGAGGGCATTCCAGAGTACTGGAGCCCGAAATGAAAACGCTCTATAGCCCGCAGACTTTTTTTGGGCTCTGGAAATCACTAATAAGCCGGAGTCCTTTGAACGCAGATTTCTTGCCGGGACATATGGTACAATACAATCGGCAAGATAGGCTGGAGCTAGACCGTGTAGTATTTTATACGTAAGTAGTAAAACCTTAAAGTCACATCTTAAGTGCACAGGAAGCCAGTGCAGGTGAGCCAGTACAGGCGTAATGTGATCAAACTTTCTTGTTCTTGTCAAAAGTCTAGCAGCCGCATACAAATACAGTATAAGTAAGACAAAAGAGAATAAACTCCGTATTTTGGCTGGTGGTGGTGTTACCCACATTTGCGGTCCTCTCCAAGGTTTCTCATAATCATTCACATCGACGTCCCACTGGGTTGTGAGTTTTTCCTTGCCCTTATGTGGGCGCTGAACCGCGGATGTCGTTGTGAATTGTGCAGCCCTTTGAGACACTTGTGATTTAGGGTTATATAAATAAACATTGATTGATTGATTTTTTATTTTTTTGTCATTTGGCTGGTGGTGGTGTTACCCACATTTGCGGTCCTCTCCAAGGTTTCTCATAATCATTCTCATTGACGTCCCACTGAGTTGTGAGTTTTTCCTTGCCCTTATGTGGGCGCTGAACCACGGATGTCGTTGTGAATTGTGCAGCCCTTTGAGACACTTGTGATTTAGGGTTATATAAATAAACATTGATTGATTGATTTTTTATTTTTTTGTCATTTGGCTGGTGGTGGTGTTACCCACATTTGCGGTCCTCTCCAAGGTTTCTCATAATCATTCTCATTGACGTCCCACTGGGTTGTGAGTTTTTCCTTGCCCTTATGTGGGCGCTGAACTCCGGATGTCGTTGTGGATTGTGCAGCCCTTTGAGACACTTGTGATTTAGGGATATATAAATAAACATTGATTGATTGATTGATTGATTGATTGATTTTTTTTTTTGTCTTTTGGCTGGTGGTGGTGTTACCCACATTTGCGGTCCTCTCCAAGGTTTCTCATAATCATTCTCATCGACGTCCCACTGGGTTGTGAGTTTTTCCTTGCCCTTATGTGGGCGCTGAACTGCAGATGTCGTCGTGGATTGTGCAGCCCTTTGAGACACTTGTGATTTAGGGCTATATAAATAAACATTGATTGATTGATTTTAAATTTTTTTGTCTTTTGGCTGGTGGTGGTGTTACCCACATTTGCGGTCCTCTCCAAGGTTTCTCATAATCATTCTCATCCACGTCCCACTGGGTTGTGAGTTTTTCCCTGCCCTTATGTGGGCGCTGAACTGCGGATGTCGTTGTGGATTGTGCAGCCCTTTGAGACACTTGTAATTTAGGGCTATATAAATAAACAATGATTGATTGATTGACTTTTTTTTTTTTTTGTCTTTTGGCTGGTGGTGGTGTTACCCACATTTGTGGTCCTCTCCAAGGTTTCTCATAATCATTCTCATCGACGTCCCACTAGGTTGTGAGTTTTTCCTTGCCCTTATGTGGGCGCTGAACTGCAGATGTTGTTGTGGATTGTGCAGCCCTTTGAGACACTTGTAATTTAGGGCTATATAAATAAACATTGATTTATTGATTATTGTTTTTGTCTTTTGGCTGGTGGTGGTGTTACCCACATTTGCGGTCCTCTCCAAGGTTTCTCATAATCATTCTCATCGACGTCCCACTGGGTTGTGAGTTTTTCCTTGCCCTTGTGTGGGCGCTGAACTGCAGATGTCGTCGTGGATTGTGCAGCCCTTTGAGACACTTGTGATTTAGGGTTATATAAATAAACATTGATTGATTGATTTTAAATTTTTTTGTCTTTTGGCTGGTGGTGGTGTTACCCACATTTGCGGTCCTCTCCAAGGTTTCTCATAATCATTCTCATCGACGTCCCACTGGGTTGTGAGTTTTTCCTTGCCCTTATGTGGGCGCTGAACTGCAGATGTCGTTGTGGATTGTGCAGCCCTTTGAGACACTTGTGATTTAGGGATATATAAATAAACATTGATTGATTGATTTTAAATGTTTTTGTCTTTTGGCTGGTGGTGGTGTTACCCACATTTGCGGTCCTCTCCAAGGTTTCTCATAATCATTCTCATCGATGTCCTACCGGGTTGTGAGTTTTTCCCTGCCCTTATGTGGGCGCTGAACTGCGGATGTCGTTGTGGATTGTGCAGCCCTTTGAGACACTCGTGATTTAGGGCTATATAAATAAACATTGGTTGATTGATTGTTTTTTTTTTTTTTTTTTGTCTTTTGGCTGGTGGTGGTGTTACCCACATTTGTGGTCCTCTCCAAGGTTTCTCATAATCATTCTCATCGACGTCCCACTGGGATGTGAGTTTTTCCTTGCCCTTATTTGGGCGCTGAACTGCGGATGTCGTTGTGGATTGTGCAGCCCTTTGAGACACTTGTGATTTAGGGTTATATAAATAAACATTGATTGATTGATTGATTGATTGATTTGTTTTTGTCTTTTGGCTGGTGGTGGTGTTACCCACATTTGCGGTCCTCTCCAAGGTTTCTCATAATCATTCTCATCGACGTCCCACTAGGTTGTGAGTTTTTCCTTGCCCTTATGTGGGCGCTGAACTGCAGATGTTGTTGTGGATTGTGCAGCCCTTTGAGACACTTGTAATTTAGGGCTATATAAATAAACATTGATTTATTGATTATTGTTTTTGTCTTTTGGCTGGTGGTGGTGTTACCCACATTTGCGGTCCTCTCCAAGGTTTCTCATAATCATTCTCATCGACGTCCCACTGGGTTGTGAGTTTTTCCTTGCCCTTGTGTGGGCGCTGAACTGCAGATGTCGTCGTGGATTGTGCAGCCCTTTGAGACACTTGTGATTTAGGGTTATATAAATAAACATTGATTGATTGATTTTAAATTTTTTTGTCTTTTGGCTGGTGGTGGTGTTACCCACATTTGCGGTCCTCTCCAAGGTTTCTCATAATCATTCTCATCGACGTCCCACTGGGTTGTGAGTTTTTCCTTGCCCTTATGTGGGCGCTGAACTGCAGATGTCGTTGTGGATTGTGCAGCCCTTTGAGACACTTGTGATTTAGGGCTATATAAATAAACATTGATTGATTGATTTTAAATGTTTTTGTCTTTTGGCTGGTGGTGGTGTTACCCACATTTGCGGTCCTCTCCAAGGTTTCTCATAATCATTCTCATCGATGTCCTACCGGGTTGTGAGTTTTTCCCTGCCCTTATGTGGGCGCTGAACTGCGGATGTCGTTGTGGATTGTGCAGCCCTTTGAGACACTCGTGATTTAGGGCTATATAAATAAACATTGGTTGATTGATTGTTTTTTTTTTTTTTTTTTGTCTTTTGGCTGGTGGTGGTGTTACCCACATTTGTGGTCCTCTCCAAGGTTTCTCATAATCATTCTCATCGACGTCCCACTGGGATGTGAGTTTTTCCTTGCCCTTATTTGGGCGCTGAACCGCGGATGTCGTTGTGGATTGTGCAGCCCTTTGAGACACTTGTGATTTAGGGTTATATAAATAAACATTGATTGATTGATTGATTGATTGATTTGTTTTTGTCTTTTGGCTGGTGGTGGTGTTACCCACATTTGCGGTCCTCTCCAAGGTTTCTCATAATCATTCTCATCAACGTCCCACTGGGTTGTGAGTTTTTCCTTGCCCTTATGTGGGTGCTGAACCGCGGATGTCGTTGTGGATTGTGCAGCCCTTTGAGACACTCGTGATTTAGGGCTATATATATAAACATTGATTTATTGATTATTGTTTTTGTCTTTTGGCTGGTGGTGGTGTTACCCACATTTGTGGTCCTTTCCAAGGTTTCTCATAATCACTCTCATCGACGTCTCACCGGGTTGTGAGTTTTTCCTTGCCCTTATGTGGGCGCTGAACTGCAGATGTCGTTGTGGATTGTGCAGCCCTTTGAGACACTTGTGATTTAGGGTTATATAAATAAACATTGATTGATTGAATATTTTTTTTGTCTTTTGGTTGGTGGTGGTGTCACCCACATTTGCGGTCCACTCCAAGGTTTCTCATAATCATTCTCATCGACGTCCCACTGGGTTGTGAGTTTTTCCTTGCCCTTATGTAGGCGCTGAACTGCGGATGTCGTTGTGGACATTGCAGCCCTTTGAGACACTTGTGATTTAGGGCTATATAAATAAACATTGATTGATTGATATTCTCTACTAGGGTTGTATGGTTAACCGATAATGAAGTACAACGGTACTAATGAGTTTGAAATATAACGATACTTTTTTTTTTTTTCCCATAAACATGATGATGTCGCATTTGGTGATATTGCTGGTAGTATGCGCCGAGGCATATGTCAGTCAATTCGCACACACACAGAACTGACAAGTGGAAACAGTGTGAAGGCAAAAGAGAGAAAATGGACTCATTTTTGCCTAAAAACTAACAATAAAAGTGAAGCTATAAATAAACGCTGCAACCGATGTTTTGAAACAGTGGTCCCCAACCACCAGTCCGGGGACCTACCGTGACGCATTTCCTGCCGGGCCGACTTAATTTTCGCCTGTCCCACTTGACACGCCAATAAGCTTGTTTATTGATGTCCAATAAAAGTCCTTATCGGCGATTGCCACTTGTTATACTTCTTATAACTTTGTGACATGATACAATCCACATTAATCCATCCATCCATATAAAATATAAATGTGACAGATTGTAGCCAAAGGCTGATTTCCATCTGCAGTTCCCAGCTGGTTGATGGCAACCTGCTGGGGATCTCATTGCAAAGAAACAAGCCCAAGGCTCCCACTAATTCAGCGTTACAGTGAGTGGTGTTTTTCATGTACTTATTTTTGCCATGTTTAGCTGGCACAAGCGGAAAGCCGGTCGCTGAAAATCCATCCATCCATCATCTTCCGCTTATCCGAGGTCGGGCCGCGGGGGCAACAACCTAAGCAGGGAAACCCAGACTTCCCTTTCCCCAGCCACTTCGTCTAGCTCTTCCCGGGGGATCCCGAGGCGTTCCCAGGCCAGCCGGGAGACATAGTCTTCCCAACGTGTCCTGGGTCTTCCCCGTGGCCTCCTACCGGTTGGACGTGCCCTAAACACCTCCCTAGGGAGGCGTTCGGGTGGCATCCTGACCAGATGCCCGAACTACCTCATCTGGCTCCTCTCGATGTGGAGGAGCAGCGGCTTTACTTTGAGTTCCTCCCGGATGGCAGAGCTTCTCACCCTATCTCTAAGGGAGAGACCCGCCACACGGCGGAGGAAACTCATTTCGGCCGCTTGTACCCGTGATCTTATCCTTTCGGTCATGACCCAAAGCTCATGACCGTAGGTGAGGATGGGAACGTAGATCGACCGGTAAATTGAGAGCTTTGCCATCCGGCTCAGCTCCTTCTTCACCACAACGGATCGGTACAACGTCCGCATTACTGAAGACGCCGCACCGATCCGCCTGTCGATCTCACGATCCACTCTTCCCTCACTCGTGAACAAGACTCCTAGGTACTTGAACTCCTCCACTTGGGGCAGGGTCTCCTCCCCAACCCGGAGATAGCATTCCACCCTTTTCCGGGCGAGAACCATGGACTCGGACTTGGAGGTGCTGATTCTCATTCCGGTCGCTTCACACTCGGCTGCGAACCGATCCGGTCGCTGAAAATAATGCAGATTAAACCGGTACGTGGTGCAAAATAAGGTTGGGGACCACTGCTTTAAAACGTAGCAAGCTAACGTTCTTCCGCAGTGTTTTAGCTACTTCTAAATCACCATTACTTTTCTCGTTGGCGACAAAAAAACTACATTTCTTAGTCTCATCCCTGCAAGACGAAGAATAGCTAAAAACGTTTCACTACACATCGTAGGAGAATACAATAGCTAAGCGCTAAAAGCAAGTGATGTAAACAAATGGGTGGATCTATACAAATATCCACTAAATGATATAAATGGGTTATACTTGTATAGTGCTTTTCTCCCTTCAAGGTACTCAAAGATCTTTGACACTATTTCCACATTCACCCATTCACACACACATTCACACACTGATAGCGGGAGCTGCCATGCAAGGCCCTAACCAGGACCCATCAGGAGCAAGGGTGACGTGTCTTGCTCAAGGACACAACGGACGTGGCTAGGATGGTAGAAGGTGGGGATTGAACCAGGAACCCTCAGGTTGCTGGCACGGCCACTCTCCAAATGCACCATGCCGTCCCCAGAAATTGCTAATTAAACAAAAAAGGGTCGGATTAAATAAGCTCTGCTTCTTCCTACTCAATCAATCAATCAATCAATCAATCAATGTTTATTTATATAGACCCAAATCACAAATGTCTCAAAGGACTGTACAAACCATTACGACTACGACATCCTCGGAAGAACCCACAAAAGGGCAAGGAAAACTCACACCCAGTGGGCAGGGAGAATTCACATCCAGTGAGACGCCAGTGACAATGCTGACTATGAGAAACCTTGGAGAGGACCTCAGATGTGGGCAACCCCCCCCCCTCTAGGGGACCGAAAGCAATGGATGTCGAGCGGGTCTAACATGATACTGTGAAAGTTCAATCCATAGTGGCTCCAACACAGCCGCGAGAGTTCAGTTCAAGCGGGGGGAGAGTTAAGCAGCCTAACAGCCTGGTGGTGAAAGCTGTTGGTGAGTCTGGTGGTGCGAGATCGTTAACAAAACGTCTGTATTAATCGGACAAATTAACTTGAGGATATTCCTGACTGAATGCACTTTTGACTCGTGGACATATGCAGAAATGAATAACAGTGTAATTCTGTTTTTTTTAATTCTCCCGTGTAAGTGAACTAAATTAAAAAGACATTTATGTGAACTTAATTTTTTTTAATCGATTTCTTCAGATTCCAGTAGCAAAGTATCCTTCCAGCGACGGGCAGTCAAAGCCGATGTATGACCGACTTCCTTTTCTCTCCTGTGATGTGTGTGTAAATGGGGCACTTTTTGTCTGTATCGCATATTTGTTGCCGCACCGGTGGCGGTTAAATAACTTTTAATATATTTACCGTTTGTGGACGTAAAAGGGAACATGTGTGACGTAAGAGGAAACATGACCCAGGAAGTAAATGGGGGGGTAGGTTTTTGTAGGGGGGGGGGGGAAGAAATTTGGCGTGACAGGACCAACAACTCTTTAGCATTAATGTTCAAACTGTAAATGCCAACATGTCACTGGTGTTGGAACCAAACATTTGTTAAACAAGGCGTTAACTACCAAAATAGACTTCTGCCTTGCTTCTGCTCGTTTGCTGCTCTTAATTATGTAAATGATTGATGGTAACGTGTGGTAACATCGATGCAGTACTCTTGTGAAATGCAAGCTGTTTGACAGGGCAAACATTTCACTAACGTGTCCGCTTTTTTCCCCCACTTATTAATGATCACAAAGCCCCTCGCATCTTCTCTCAGCCCTTTGCTGTCTTTCCACTTAGTCGTTGTTTTTCAGAGCCTTCTTCTCTATCCGCACTTTAATCTTGCTTTCATTCCCCCCCATACACACACACACACACACACACACACACACACACACACACACACAAGACACACCACCCGCCCTGTCCATGTATTTTACTCATCAAACACGACAAAATACAAATTGATGCTTATTTTTCCAAATTATCTTTTTTTGGGCTTCACGCTGGCAGAGGGGTTAGTGCATCTGCCTCACAATACGAAGTTCCTGCAGTCCTGGGTTCAAATCCAGGCCCGGGATCTTTCTGTGTGGAGTTTGCATGTTCTCCCCGTGAACGCGTGGGTTCCCTCCGGGTACTCCGGCTTCCTCCCACTTCCAAAGACATGCACCTGGGGATAGGTTGATTGGCAACACTAAATTGGCCCTAGTGTGTGAATGTGAGTGTGAATGTTGTCTGTCTATCTGTGTTGGCCCAGCGATGATGTGGCGACTTGTCCAGGGTGTACCCGGCCTTCCGCCCGATTGTAGCTGAGATAGGCGCCAGCGCCCCCGCGACCCCAAAAAGGGAATAAGCGGTAGGAAATGGATGGATGGATGGATGATCTTCTTTTTGTGTTGCATGTGCATTACTTGAATGAGCTTGCATTGAATGCTCATTCCAGTTTTGATTGGAAGCTGTCAATAATACAAAGTTAATATAGAGTCATGGTCAAAAGTTGACATACACTTGTAAAGAACATAATGTCATGGCTGGCTTGAGTTTCCAATCATTTCCATCCATCCATCCATCCATCATCTTCCGCTTATCCGAGGTGGGGTCGCGGGGGCAACAGCCTAAGCAGGGAAACCCAGACTTCCCTCTCCCCAGCCACTTCATCTAGCTCTTCCCGGGGGATCCCGAGGCGTTCCCAGGCCAGCCGGGAGACATAGTTTTCCCAACGTGTCCTGGGTCTTCCCCGTGGCCTCCTACCGGTTGGACGTGCCCTAAACACCTCCCTAGGGAGGTGTTCGGGTGGCATCCTGACCAGATGCCCGAACCACCTCATCTGGCTCCTCTCCATGTGGAGGAGCAACGGCTTTACTTTGAGCTCCTCCCGGATGGCAGAGCTTCTCACCCTATCTCTAAGGGAGAGACCCGCCACACGGCGGAGGAAACTCATTTCGGCCGCTTGTACCCGTGATCTTATCCTTTCGGTCATGACCCAAAGCTCATGACCATAGGTGAGGATGGGAACGTAGATCGACCGGTAAATTGAGAGCTTTGCCTTCCGGCTCAGCTCCTTCTTCACCACAACGGATCGGTACAACGTCCGCATTACTGAAGACGCCAATCATTTCTACAACTGTTATTTTTTGTGATAGAGTGATTGGAGCACATACTTGTTGGTCACAAAAAAAAAAAAAAACATTCATGAAGTTTGGTTCTTTTATGATCTTATTATGGGTCTATTGAAAATGTGACTAGATCTGTTGGGTCATACAGCAATGTTAATATTTGGTTACATGTCCCTTGGCAAGTTTCACTGCACTTTTGGTAGCCGTCCACAAGCTTCTGGCAAGCTTATGGTTGAATTTTTGACCACACCTCTTGACAAAATTGGTGCAGTTCAGCTCTGACATGGACTTGTTTCTTCAGCATTGTCCACACGTTTCAGTCAGGACTTTGGGACGGCCATTCTAAAACCTTAATTCTTGCCTGATTTAGCCATTCCTTTACTACTTTTGACATGTGTTTGGGGTCATTGTCCTGTTGGAACACCCAACTGCGCCCAAGACCCAACCGGTTGTCCTGAAGAATTTGGAGGTAAACCTCCTTTTTCATTGTCCCATTTACTCTCTGTAAAGCACCAGTTCCATTGGCAGCAAAACAGTCCTATAGCATAATACTACTACCACCATGCTTGACGGTAGGATGGTGTTCTTGAGATTAAAGACCTCACCTTTTCTCCTCCAAACATATTGCTTGGTAGTGTGGCCAAACAACTAAATCATTGTTTCATCTGAAATCACATGGACAAAGATAAGACCATCCGGAGGAAAGTTCTGTGGTCAGACGAATATGCGCCACACTGTGAACCCACACCAAACAAGAATGACAAACACATTTCGGGAGAAGATCTACACCAGGGGTGCCCACACTTTTAAAAATTAGTGATCATCAATCTTCACCAAGACGTCACTTAAATGACATTCACGGCACCCGAGCGTCTTGTGAGATGACGCTGGCTGCTGCCAGTTCATTATTATGAAAAAATGACAGAGAGGAAGGCGAGAAACACTTTTTATTTCAACAGACTTTCGCGCCGTCCCTTCCGTCAAAACTCTAAAGGCCGACTGCACATTTCCTATCTTCACAATAAAAGCCCTGCTTCATGCTGCCTGCGCTAACAAAATAAGAGTCTCGGAAAGCTGGCGTGCACAAGTGATGTGCACGCCAGCTTTCTGAGGGATCACTTGTGCACGCCAGTTTTCCGAGACTCTGTATTTAGTTAGCGCAGGCAGCATGAAGCAGGGCTTTTATTGTGAAGATAGGAAATGTGCAGTCGGCCTTGAGAGTTTTGACGGAAGGTACGGCGCGAGAGTCTGTTGAAATAAAAAGTGTTTCTCGCCTTCCTCTCGGTCATATTTTCATAATAATGATCTTGCAGCAGCCAGCATCATCTCACAAGACCCTCCGGTACCGTGAATGTCATTTAAGTGACGTCTTGGTGAAGATTGATGATCACTCATTTTTAGGTCTATTTTTTTTTAAAAGCCTGGCTGGAGATCGACTGACACACCCCCCGCGGTCGACTGGTAGCTAGCGATCGACGTAATGGGCACTCCTGATCTACACCGTAACACAACGTAAACACAACAGAACAAATACCCCTACACCCTTGCAGCACTAACTCTTTCGGGATGCTACTATATACACCCCCACGCCCATCTCCCGAATTCGGAGGTCTCAAGGTTTGCAAGTATGAATAATGGTCATTAATATTTGGCCATTATTCACAAAGAATAATAATAATATTCAATGTTCTCATATTTAATAATAAAGTTAGTCTGACAATGTTTACATCAGTGAAACACAATCCTGAAACAGCATCTTTATCTTTTTTGGAAACTGGTCCAGTGGTTTTACTACTACTGTACTAATAATTAATTAGGTATTACAAATGCTTAGTTATTCTCATCCTTATTCATGAAAATGTCAGTAGTGCTGCGATACAATAATAAAGCCGATTTATTTTAAGAACAACATTCCTATGCTAATCTCATCAAGGTCTTGTTAACAACTTTGTCTGAATATAATCAATTGGATTCAAAAACAAAAAAAAAATGTTTTCAGTGTTCGGACGTTGTTTGTGAGGGGTACATTTCCACAGAATGAAGTCAGGAGTAGTCTATGACCTCTTGAGTGACCCACGGTTTGTCTGTCTGGGTATTTCTTAGCACCAAAGCCCGGATATAATTATCCACCGCTTTCCTCATAGCTTGTAAATGAACTCGGGGGTTGGGCCAGTTTACCCATTTCTGAAGTGTGTCTGACATTTGACAGCATCCCAACACCGCCATTAAACCCAGTTGATCCTGAACTGGACATGAATCTAACAGAGGTTTCTTGTTTTCTTCCGCAGGTCTCGTTATCGGCTTTTCTATGACTCCACCCATTCTTGACAACTCCAGAGAGGACCTTGTAATTCCGGTGCACCAAACACTCACCATCACATGCAGGTACTCGATACATGGGCCGTGTTTTGTGTGCTTGAAAAGCCTTTGTGCATGGCTGCCCTTTTTCCCTTATATTAAAAGTTAAACCCAGGATTTGGCTCCAGAACAGTGTCTAGAGATACAATAAAGGATTCATGGCACGCAATCTTCACCGTTCAGCAATTCTCTTGGCTGCATTTTCCTCACGTAGAATCCGGCCTTCTTGAATGTAGCGTTGGTTGTGCAGTCTGTACTGTATATCGTATTACATCCTTCAATCACACCGAGTAAAACCAAATCCTCGAATGTGAAAACAGGCCAAAGGACTCAAATAGTCCACAGAAATGAGTCCGCCTATAACCGGGGTCAGCAACCCGCGGCTCCGGGTCCGCATACGGCTCTTTAGGTCGCCGCTTTGTCCTACTCATTTCGGCGGTCCTAGAACTCACTGTAGTTTGTTTACATCAGGGGTGTCGAACTCAAATACAGTGTGGGCCAAAATTTAAAACTGAACAAAGCTGCGGGCCAAGCTTGAACAAATTAACCTTTTAGGACAGGGGTCGGGAACCTTTTTGGCTGAGAGAGCCATGAAAGCCAAAGATTTTAAAAATTATTTCCGTGAGAGCCATATAATATTTTTTAACACTCAATACAAATAAATAATAGTAATAATAATAATGGCCAGTTTGCGCCTACGGCCCCTCCGACCACCACCTATCATTCATTCATCATTCATTCACCAGTGTGAGCGGCACCGGGGGAAAGGGTGAAGTGTCCTGCCCAAGGACACAACGGCAGCAATTTGGATGTCAATAGGCGGGGGGCGAACCTGCAACCCTCAGGTTTCTGGCACAGCCGCTCTACCCACTACGCCAGGGGTGCCCACACTTTTTCTGCAGGCGAGCTACTTTTCAATTGACCAACTCGAGGGAATCTACCTCATTTATATATATCATTTATATTTATTTATTTATGAAAGAGACATTTTTGTAAACAAGTTAAATGTGTTCAATGATAATACAAGCATGTGTAACACATATAGATGTCTTTCTTTCACGAAGACAAGAATATAAGTTGGTGTATTACCTGATTCTGATGACTTGCATTGATTGGAATCAGACAGTAATGATGATAACGCCCACATTTTCAAATGGAGGAGAAAAAAAGTTGTCCTTTCTGTACAATACAACATGAAAGTGGTTGGTTTTTGGCATCTAATTCATCCAGCTTCCATACACTTTACAAGAAAAACATTGCCGGCAAATTCCGTAGCTTGCTTGATTGACATTCACGGCACCCGAGGGTCTTGTGAGATGACGCTGGCTGCTGCCAGTTCATTATTATGAAAAAATGACAGAGAGGAAGGCGAGAAACACTTTTTATTTCAACAGATTTTCGCGCCGTCCCTTCCGTCAAAACTCTAAAGGCCGACTGCACATTTCCTATCTTCACAATAAAAGCCCTGCTTCATGCTGCCTGCGCTGACAAAATAAGAGTCTCGGAAAGCTGGCGTGCACAAGTGATGTGCACGCCAGCTTTCTGAGGGATCGCTTGTGCACGCCAGTTTTCCGAGACTCGGATCGGTGCATCAGCCTGCGACACATAGTCATTTTGATAGTAGGCTAATATAACTAATATAGACTTTTACATCATGTGTTGCTTTCATTATAACACTTATATAAGGCTTTTAATTTTCGCGGCCCCTGGCCTGGAATTAAAAGCCTACTGAAATGAGATTTTCTTATTTAAACGGGGATAGCAGCTCCATTCTATGTGTCATACTTGATCATTTCGCGATATTGCCATATTTTTGCTGAAAGGATTTAGTAGAGAACATCGACGATGAAGTTCGCAACTTTTGGTTGCTAATAAAAAAGCCTTGCCTGTACCGGAAGTAGCAGGCGGTATGTGCGTGACGTCACGGGTTGTGGAACTCCTCACATCTGGACATTGCTTATAATCATGGCCACCAGCAGCGAGAGCGATTCGGACCGAGAAAGCGACAAATTCCCCATTAATTTGAGCCAGGATGAAAGATTCGCGGATGAGGAAAGTGAGAGTGAAGGACTAGAAAAAAGAAAAAAAAAGACTAGGGCAGTGAGAGCGATTCGGATGTTATTAGACAAATTTACTAGGATAATTCTGGAAAATCCCTTATCTGTTTATTGTGTTAGTAGTGTTTTAGTGAGATTATATGGTCGTACCTGTACAACCCGAAGGTCAGCCCCGCACCTTTCTTCAGCACCAGTCGACTTTAGGTGGCGATACCCTCTTCGCAACACGATGTTTCGAAATGATCGCTGCATAACACACTGTACTTTGTGTGTGTGGTCTGATCCGACCGTGTTCCCTTGACATCTCTGTTCCATAGTAAAGCTTGACTGTCATCTTTCGGGAATGTAAACAATGAAACACCGGCTGTGTTTGTGTTGTTAAAGCCGGCCGCAATACACCGCTTCCCACCTACAGCTTTCTTCTTTGACGTCTCCATTGTTCATTGAACAAATTGCAAAAGATTCAGCAACACAGATGATTTTTGCGAGGAAAACAGACGACTTAACAGCTGGGAACGATGCTGGAACAAAATGTCCTCTACAATCTGTGACATCATACCGCGACGTTTTCAGCAGGATACTTCGACGCAAAATTTAAAATTGCAATGCAGTAAACTAACCCGGCCGTATTGGCTTAGCCCTGTCTTGGTTTAACTCTTATCTTACTGATAGGATGCAGTGTGTCTCCCATAACAATGTGACCTCGGACTACGTTAAGGTAACGTGTGGAGTTCCCCAGGGTTCGGTCCTTGGCCCTGCACTCTTCAGCATCTACATGCTGTCGCTAGGTGACATCATACGCAAATACGGTATTAGCTTTCACTGTTATGCTGATGACACCCAACTCTACATGCCCCTAAAGCTGACCAACACACCGGATTGTAGTCAGCTGGAGGCGTGTCTTAATGAAATTAAACAATGGATGTCCGCTAACTTTTTGCAACTCAACGCCAAAAAAACGGAAATGCTGATTATCGGTCCTGCTAGACACCGACCTCTATTTAATAATACAAGTCTAACATTTGACAACCAAACAATTAAACAAGGCGACACGGTAAAGAATCTGGGTATTATATTCGACCCAACTCTCTCCTTTGAGTCACACATTAAAAGCGTTACTGAAACGGCCTTCTTTCATCTCCGTAATATCGCTAAAATTCGCTCCATTCTGTCCACTAAAGACGCTGAGATCATTATCCATGCGTTTGTTACGTCTCGCCTCAACTACTGTAACGTATTATTTTCGGGTCTCCCCATGTCTAGCATTAAAAGATTACAGTTGGTACAAAATGCGGCTGCTAGACTTTTGACAAGAACAAGAAAGTTTGATCACATTACGCCTGTACTGGCTCACCTGCACTGGCTTCCTGTGCACTTAAGATGTGACTTTAAGGTTTTACTACTTACGTATAAAATACTACACGGTCTAGCTCCATCCTATCTTGCCGATTGTATTGTACCATATGTCCCGGCAAGAAATCTGCGTTCAAAGGACTCCGGCTTATTAGTGATTCCCAAAGCCCAAAAAAAGTCTGCGGGCTATAGAGCGTTTTCCGTTCGGGCTCCAGTACTCTGGAATGCCCTCCCGGCAACAGTTCGAGATGCCACCTCAGTAGAAGCATTTAAGTCTCACCTTAAAACTCATTTGTATACTCTAGCCTTTAAATAGACTCCCTTTTTAGACCAGTTGATCTGCCGTTTCTTTTCTTTTTCTCCTATGTCCCACTCTCCCTTGTGGAGGGGGTCCGGTCCGATCCGGTGGCCATGTACTGCTTGCCTGTGTATCGGCTGGGGACATCTCTGCGCTGCTGATCCGCCTCCGCTTGGGTTGGTTTCCTGCTGAAACGGGACTCTCGCTGCTCTGTTGGATCCGCTTTGGACTGGACACTCGCGACTGTGTTGGATCCATTATGGATTGAACTTTCACAGTATCATGTTAGACCCGCTCGACATCCATTGCTTTCCTCCTCTCCAAGGTTCTCATAGTCATCATTGTCACCGACGTCCCACTGGGTGTGAGTTTTTCCTTGCCCTTATGTGGGCCTACCGAGGATGCCGTAGTGGTTTGTGCAGCCCTTTGAGACACTGGTGATTTAGGGCTATATAAGTAAACATTGATTGATTGATGTTGCAATGTTAATATTTCATCATTGATATATAAACTATCAGACTGCGTGGTCGCTAGTAGTGGGTTTCATTAGGCCTTTAAATGGAAAAGAAAATGCTACGAATCTGAACATATTGATATTGTTAAAATCAAGGTACCTCTGCTCCCTAAAATACTGCAAACACACGAACCGATTCAAAAAGCAGTAACAGTTTTATCCTCCTAAAATATCTTCTATGTGTTATACTGCCAAGGTGTCCATCATCCACAAGGTTTACTTCTGTGCCACGAAAACCGCCTTCTTTGGAATATGTTTTTGTTCTTGTACTAGAATAGTAAGTAAATTATGTGTGCAGCCTTTCTCAGCATCGTCTGGTAAATCCTTCACTTTCACAAAGAAACACGTTCCAAAAAAACTGCCCCATCACAACGACTGGAAAATAGCCCAAAGAAGACTTTTCGTAGCTCAATTTACAGAGTTATTCGCAGTCATCATCATTTGGAAGTGTCTGCAGATGTGGACATGTGTAGGTGGAGAGAGTGCTCGCTCACACAGTGCCGCCAGCTTTCAAAGTGCACATGTAACTCAATTTAGGCCACACAGCAAACAGGGATGTGTGAGTCGATGCACAGAGGAAATAATACAATTACACCCAACAGGCATCCACTCCTGCAAGCAAACATTTGTAACTCGTGCAGGTTTAAAAACTCAACAGCTGAAAGGGCTCCACGCTGATTCAATTACTGTATTTTTTCGGACTATAACGCACACTTAAAATGCTTTCATTTTCTCAAAAATCGACAGTGCGCCTTATAACCATATACCGTACTGTACAAAAAAAAGGATGGTTGTGCTTACCGGCCTCAAAGCAATTTTATTTGGTACATGGTGTGTTGATAAGTGTGATTGGCAACACTAAATTGTCCCTAGTGTGTGAATGTGAGTGTGAATGTTGTCTGTCTATCTGTGTTGGCCCTGCGATGAGGTGGCGACTTGTCCAGGGTGTACCCCGCCTTCCGCCCGATTGAAGCTGAGATAGGCGCCAGTGCCCCCCAAAAAGGGAATAAGCGGTAGAAAATGGATGGATGGATGGTGTGTTGATAAGTGTGATCAGTAGATGGCAGTCACATATAAGAGATAGTAAACAACACCAATACTTTCAAATTCTCCATTGAAAATAAAGAACATTACACACGGCACTCAAAAGTCTGGCAAAGTGTTTTAGTATGACTTTGAAGCCGCACCGCTTGATGGATTGTCGGCCCGTTACGGCTACCGTAGTCAGAAATACAAGTATTACTATGGTGCGTGTATAAATAAGGCATACTTGCCAACCTTGAGACCTCTGAATTAGGGAGATGGGGGCGGGGTTTGTTGGTTGCAGCAGTGTATATTGTAGCATCCCGGAAGAGTTAGTGCTGTTCTGTTGTGTTTATGTTGTGTTACAGTGCGGATGTTCTCCCAAAATGTGTTTGTCATTCTTGTTTGGTGTGGGTTCACAGTGTGGCGCATCTTAGTAACAGTGTTAAAGTTGTTTATACAGCCACCCTCAGTGTGACCTTTATGGCTGTTGATCAAGTATGCCTTGCATTCGCATATGCGTGTCTGTAAAAGCCACATATATTATGTGACTGGGCCGACATGCTGTTTGCATGGAGGACAGGTTGTAGAGGACGTTAAAGGCAGTGTTTTTAAGGCAAGCCCCCAATATTGTTGTCTGGGTGGAAATTGGGAGGAATTCGGGAGAATTGTTGCCTCGGGAGATTTTTGGGAGGGGGACTGAAATTCGGGAATCTTCCGGAAAAATCGGGAGGGTTGTCTTGTATGGTATAAGGACCGCCAAATGGCACCCATTAGCGGACATATTATCTGCCGTTTTGTTTCACAATATAATGCAAAACCAGTTTTCTTATTTTCTGGTACCTGCTGATGTGTATTTGAGATCTGCATAAGTCCTGAAAAATTGGTGATGCCGTAGTCGATAAGCTGATAAGATCCGTACGCGGATTTTTCGTATTATTATTGTTTCTGTTCCATTTTATTTATTTTATTTATTTATTTACTTATTTCGGCAATCTTCACATAAAACAAAAACAACAAAAAACACTCATTTGAGCAATGATTGAGCCGAAAGGGTGTAGGTGGAAGCAACGCTTATATAAACCTACCCCATCACAACAAGAACAAAGTTCAAAATATATAAAATCTAAAACATGCTTCACTTATATTACTTTTTTTTTAAAACAATATATAAGCAACATATATGTAGCACACGTCTCATATACACAGTTTAACATTTGAATCAAACATATACATTTGTACACTTATATATATATATATATATACATATATATATATATATATGTATATATATATATATATATATATATATATATATATATATATATATATATATATATATATATATATATATATATATATATATATATATATATATATATATATATATATACATATATATAGGGACGGCGTGGCGCAGTGGAAGAGTGGCCGTGCGCAACCCGAGGGTCCCTGGTTCAAATCCCACCTAGTACCAACCTCGTCACGTCCGTTGTGTCCTGAGCAAGACACTTCACCCTTGCTCCTGATGGGTGCTGGTTGGCGCCTTGCATGGCAGCTCCCTCCATCAGTGTGTGAATGTGTGTGTGAATGGGTAAATGTGGAAGTAATGTCAAAGCGCTTTGAGTACCTTGAAGGTAGAAAAGCGCTATACAAGTACAACCCATATATATATATTATGTGACTCTGCTGTTTAACATGCTTATTTCCTGTTTTTGTTCATTACCATGGTTACTCATCAGCTCACCTGCTACAGATAATCACCGTCACTTTATAAGCCGTCCTCTTTTGTTTGTTCAGCCTGGGTTCAAAATTTGCTTTTCACGCAACGAGTTACGCCTGCAATACTTTCATGTGAGTATATTCTTGCCAAGCTTTTCACGCTTTTGTTTTCTCTTTTGAGCCTACGGGTCGGTTTAGTTTGCATTTTGTATCACCTAGTTCTCATACTAGCCTTTTTGGTTTCCTGTTGTTAGCTCCAGTGTTTTGTTTCTTAGATCCTTTTTGTAGAATAAATCTTTTAAAACTTACCTTTGCTGTGTTCAATTTTGACGCATCCTCGAGGGAATCGATGCCACACAGGCGTAACATAAGCTTCGTCTTTTATCACCATCTTCTTGTTATGGGACATTCACCCCCTGCTGTTGCCATTTCTAATATAAAGTGGCCTTCAGTTCTAACTTATATCTCGCTATGGAAGCGCTAAAAACTACCGGTATGGTGGGTTTACATAATTCACCCGAGGAACTTTAGTTATTTGAGAGTTATGGTCAGACGGTTTTTGGAAGGACACGTTTCCGGTGTTGTTGCACTACTGAGCCATGGATGAGAAGATGCTGCTCCCTTATTGATTTAAAGGCCTACTAAAATGTGATTTTCTTATTTAAACGGGGATAGCAAGTCCATTCATACTTGATCATTTTGCAATATTGCCATATTTTTGCTGAAAGGATTTAGTAGAGAACATCCACGATAAAATTCGCAATTTTTGGTGCTGACAAAAAAGTCTTGCCTTCACCGGAAGTCGCAGACGATGACATCACAAGGGTGAGGGCTCCTCGCGTCCTGACATTGTTTATAATGGGAGCCTCCAGCAGCAAGAGCTATTCGGACCGAGAAAACGACATTTTCCCCATTAATTTGAGCGATGATAATGATAGCCAAGGACTAGAAAAAAAAACAAAAAAGTTCAATAAAAAAAAAGGCGATTGCATTCGGACGGATTCAGATGTTTTTAGACACATTTACTAGGATAATTCTGGGAAATTCCTTATCTTTCTATTGTGTTGCTAGTGTTTTAGTGGGCAGTGGAAAAGTGGCCGTGCGCAACCCGAAGGTTCCTGGTTCAATCCCCAGCTAGGACCAACCTCGTCACGTCCGTTGTGTCCTGAGCAAGACACTTCACCCTTGCTCCTGGTGGGTGCTGGTTAGCGCCTTGCATGGCAGCTCCCTCCATCAGTGTGTGAATGTGTGTGTGAATGGGTGAATGTGGAAGTAGTGTCAAAGCGCTTTGAGTACCTTGAAGTTAGAAAAGCGCTATAAAAGTACAACCCATTTATTATAAAAGTACAACCCATTTATTAAATAGTACCTGATAGTCGGAGGGGTGTGTCCAAGGGTGTCTTGAGGCCAGTGTCTGAGGGAAGTCACGGCAGATACCAGGCCGGCGAAAACTCCACAGATCTCCGGTAAGAGGCGACTTTTTAACACAATTTTCTCACCGAAACCTGCCGGTTGACAAGTGGTCGGGATCCATATTTGCTTGACCGCTCTGATCCATAGTAAAGCTTCACCTCCAGGAATTTTAAACAAGGAATCACCGTGTGTTTGTGGGGCTAAAGGCTAAAGTTTACCAACACCATTTTTCTACTTTGACTTCTCCATTATTAATTGATGAAAAGAGACAACTTTTAGCAGCGAATGTTGCGGCGCTAATATTTCCTGACGGTCCGTGACGTCACGCGCACGCGTCATCGTTCCGCGACGTTTTCAACAAGAAACTCCGCAGCAAATTTAAAATTGCAATTTAGTAAATTAAAAAGGCCGTATTGGCATGTGTTGCAATGTTAATATTTCATCATTGATATATAAACTATCAGACTGCGTGGTCAGTAGTAGTGGGTTTCAGTAGGCCTTTAAATAGTGCCTGGCTGATTGACACCAGGTGTGGCCAGGTGCCAATCAGCAACAGCCGGGGAGACACAGCACTCAGGGAGACAAACAGGAAACGGTCAAAATAAGAGCGCAGACAGGAAACAAGGACAAACGCAGAGAAAATACTAAAACATGCCCAAACTGTCAGGTACAAACCTGACACGCCGCTTCTTCTTGTCATTTTCTGCTGCATATTTCACTACGTCCAGCTTGTAATCTAAAGTACGTGATTCCCTTTTCGGTGCCATTTTTGTTCAGCCCTTCTCAGTTTTTATAAGTGCGCAAAATTTAAAATTGGAATTTAGTAAACTAAACCGGCCGTATTGGCATGTGTTGCAATGTTAATATTTCATCATTGATATATAAACTATCAGACTGCGTGGTCGGTAGTAGTGGGTTTCAGTAGGCCTTTATGTAAAGTCTGAATGTCATTAAAACAGTTAGCTCCATCTTTTGACACTTCTTCCACTCACCGTCCTTGCACGCTACACCGCTACAACAAAGATGACGGGGAGAAGACGCTGCCGAAGGTCCATCCATCCATCCGTCATCTTCCGCTTATCCGAGGTCGGGTCGCGGGGGCAGCAGCCTAAGCAGGGAAGCCCAGACTTCCCTATCTCCAGCCACTTCGTCTAGCTCTTCCCGGGGGATCCCGAGGCGTTCCCAGGCCAGCCGGGAGACATAGTCTTTCCAACGTGTCCTGGGTCTTCCCCGTGGCCTCCTACCAGCTGGACGTGCCCTAAACACATCCCTAGGGAGGCGTTCGGGTGGCATCCTGACCAGATGCCCGAACCACCTCATCTGGCTCCTCTCGATGTGGAGGAGCAGCGGCTTTACGTTGAGCTCCTCCCGGATGGCAGAGCTTCTCACCCTATCTCTAAGGGAGAGCCCCGCCACCCGGCGGAGGAAACTCATTTCGGCCGCTTGTACCCGTGATCTTATCCTTTCGGTCATGACCCAAAGCTCATGACCATAGGTGAGGATGGGAACGTAGATCGACCGGTAAATTGAGAGCTTTGCCTTCCGGCTCAGCTCCTTCTTCACCACAACGGATCGATACAACGTCCGCATTACTGAAGACGCCGCACCGATCCGCCTGTCGATCTCACGATCCACTCTTCCCCCACTCGTGAACAAGACTCCTAGGTACTTGAACTCCTCCACTTGGGGCAGGGTCTCCTCCCCAACCCGGAGATGGCACTCCACCCTTTTCCGGGCGAGAACCATGGACTCGGACTTGGAGGTGCTGATTCTCATTCCGGTCGCTTCACACTCGGCTGCGAACCGATCCAGTGAGAGCTGAAGATCCCGGCCAGATGAAGCCATCAGGACCACATCATCTGCAAAAAGCAGAGACCTAATCCCGTGGCCACCAAACCGGAACCCCTCAACGCCTTGACTGCGCCTAGAAATTCTGTCCATAAAAGTTATGAACAGAATCGGTGACAAAGGACAGCCTTGGCGGAGTCCAACCTTCACTGGAAACGTGTCCGACTTACTGCCAGCAATGCGGACCAAGCTCTGACACTGATCATACAGGGAGCGGACTGCCACAATAAGACATTCCGATACCCCATACTCTCTGAGCACTCCCCACAGGACTTCCCGAGGGACACGGTCGAATGCCTTCTCCAAGTCCACAAAGCACATGTAGACTGGTTGGGCAAACTCCCATGCACCCTCAAGAACCCTGCCGAGAGTATAGAGCTGGTCCACAGTTCCACGACCAGGACGAAAACCACACTGTTCCTCCTGAATCCGAGGTTCGACTATCCGGCGAAGCCTCCTCTCCAGTACACCTGAATAAACCTTACCGGGAAGGCTGAGGAGTGTGATCCCACGATAGTTGGAACACACCCTCCGGTCCCCCTTCTTAAAGAGAGGGACCACCACCCCGGTCTGCCAATCCAGAGGTACCGCCCCAGATGTCCACGCGATGCTGCAGAGTCTTGTCAACCAAGACAGCCCCACAGCATCCAGAGCCTTAAGGAACTCCGGGCGGATCTCATCTACCCCCGGGGCCTTGCCGCCGAGGAGCTTTTTAACTACCTCAGCGACCTCAGCCCCAGAAATAGGAGAGTCCACTACAGATTCCCCAGGCACCGCTTCCTCAAAGAAAGACGTGTTGGTGGGATTGAGGAGGTCTTCGAAGTATTCCCTCCACCGATCCACAACATCCGCAGTCGAAGTCAGCAGAACACCATCCGCACCATACACGGTGTTGATAGTGCACTGCTTCCCCTTCCTGAGGCGCCGTATGGTGGTCCAGAATCGCTTCGAAGCCGTCCGGAAGTCGTTTTCCATGGCTTCCCCGAACTCTTCCCATGTCCGAGTTTTTGCCTCCGCGACCGCTAAAGCTGCACACCGCTTGGCCCGTCGGTACCCGTCCACTGCCTCCGGAGTCCTATGAGCCAAAAGAACCCGATAGGACTCCTTCTTCAGCTTGACGGCATCCCTCACTGCTGGTGTCCACCAACGGGTTCTGGGATTACCGCCACGACAGGCACCAACAACCTTGCGGCCACAGCTCCAATCAGCCGCCTCGACAATAGAGGTTCGGAACATGGTCCACTCGGACTCAATGTCCCGCACCTCCCTCGTGACATGTTCAAAGTTCTCCCGGAGGTGTGAATTGAAACTCTCTCTGACAGGAGACTCTGCCAGACGTTCCCAGCAGACCCTCACAATGCGCTTGGGCCTGCCAGGTCTGTCCGGCATCCTCCCCCACCATCGCAGCCAACTCACCACCAGGTGGTGATCGGTAGAAAGCTCCGCCCCTCTCTTCACCCGAGTGTCCAAAACATAAGGCCGCAAATCCGATGACACAACTACAAAGTCGATCATGGAACTGCGGCCTAGGGTGTCCTGGTGCCGAAGGTGAGCCACTTAAATAAGACCGCCCAAAAAAACGCAGCATCCTGAATCGACTGTCAGAAAGTGACTCGAAGATGATCCGTAAAACAAAATGTATGCAACATTTTGACCAAAGAACCACCATTTACAACAGGGGTGCCCATTACGTCGATCGCGATCGACTGGTCGATCTCGGAGGGTGTGTCAGTCGATCTCAAACCAGGCATTAAAAAATAGACATAAAAATGAGCAATCATCAATCATACCAAGACTTCACTTTCGTCAGTTGTTTGACATTCTCGGCACCCGAGGATCTTGTGAGATGACGCTGGCTGCTGCAAGCTCATATTTAAGAAATAAATCACTAACAGGGCGGACGCAGAGAAACACATTTTATTTCTAGAGACTCCGTACCTACTGTCAAAACTCTAAAGACCGACTGCACAGTTCCTGTCCTCACCATAAAAGACCTGTTTCATCCTGCCTGTGCTAACAAACTAAGAGTCTCAGAAAGCTAGCGTGCACAAGCTAGCAAGCTACGGAGTTTGATGCCAATGTATTTCTCCCCCGCCCTCAGCGACCGCTTTCTCACTTGCTTGCCCACCCGCACACTCACTGACGTCACTCACCTGCTGCCAGACATTAAAGGGCCACACACATATGCTACTCTCATAACAAAGTGTTTAAAAACGAGTATGCAAGTTGGACAAATGAGTTGCCAAAACCAACCACTTTCATGTGGTATTGGACAGAAAGGAGGACTTTTTTTTTTCCTCCATTTGAAAATGCGGACGTTATCAGCACCACTGTCTAATTCCAATCAATGCAAGTCATCAGAATCAGGTAATACACCAACTTATATTCTTGTCTTCATGAAAGAAAGGAATCTATGTGTGTTAAACATGCTTGTATTATCATTAAACACCATTAACTTGTTAACAAAAATGTCTTTTTCATAAATAAATATAAATTATAAATAGGAATGAGGTAGATCTCCTCGACTTGGTCTATTGAAAAGTAGCTCACCTGCAGAAAAAGTGTGAGCGCCCCTGATTTACATGTTACGTAGACCACAAGGTAGTGTTTTCAATTTCGACAAAAATAATATTATGACTCCTTCAATGCGCCCTATGGTCCAGAAAATACGGTAAAACTGTGCTTTTTTTGCACATTCACATTGAAGTGAACATGGATATAACCTCTCTTTGGTTTCTTCTCAGGGGGCAACGCACTCTAACTTGGGCCTGGCCTGACCGGACTCTAGCAGGACAGGAGCTGAGTGAGCGTCAGGCCCAGACACCCTCAACAAGGTTCCCCGGGGAGAGGGCAGCCCTGGTCAGTGAGTGTCCGGGCCAGCGTGGGAGACCATATTGCAAGAGACTGATACTGAACCAGGCTAACGCCCAAGACACAGGCCGCTATCTCTGTTACTACCAGGATGTGAAGGCCATCATTGACGGCACCACAGCTGTTAGCGTGTACGTCTTTGTCAGAGGTGAGCCGCCATGCCGCACCCACACGAAACCAGCAGATGCACTTTTTAGATGAAAACCAAAAGGTTGAGCACAAGCCAATGATGTCTCTTTTTCTCTGCACATTGTCCATGTTGATGTCCTCGGATGAGGATGCTTCAATATTATCAATCAATCAATCAATCAATGATTATTTATATAGCCCTAAATCACTATTGTCTCAAAGGGCTGTACAAACCACAACACAAACCTCACTGGTGAGAAGAAGAAGGCTCAAAAGGCGCTGAGAAAACAGCGGGAAAAAACACAGAAGGATGCTTTTCTTACGATTCCATACCACGTAAAATTCAGGCGATATTGATCCAATACCGATACTTTGTGCAAATATACCTAACGTATCTGCTAAAATGTGCAAATTTTTGTATTTTCAAATAATAACAGCATATCTATGTAAAATAAACACCCGTAAAAATGTAAGAAAAAAAGAGCAAACATTGGACTCTAATGATAAAAAGCTGAACACTTTAAAGCAGTGGTCCCCAACCACCGGGCCGCGCGCGGCTCGACTGGTACCGGGCCGCAGAATAATTTTATATTTTTAATTAATTATTGTTTTATTTTTTTATTTATTAAATAAACATAAAAAACACAAGACACACTTACAATTAGTGCAACAACACCCCAAAAAATCCCTTTTTCATGACAAAAAAAAATTAATAAAAAATAAATAATGTAAAAATTAAAACATTTAAAAAAAATCTACCCCCCATCCCTGCCGGGCCGCGGGACAAATTATCAAGCGTTGACCGGCCCGCAGCTACAAAAAGGTTGGGGACCACTGCTTTAAACCATCCATCCATCCATTTTTTACCGCTTGTCCCTTTCAGGGTCCTTGGAGCCTATCTCAGCTACATTCGGGCGGAAGGCGGTGTACACCCTGGACAAGTCGCTATCATCAGCACTTTAAAAAAATAATTACAAATAATGTATATACTTAGTCACCTATAGCACAAAGTTGTGTCTTTAAATATATATATATATATATATTAGGGCTGGGCAACGATTATTATTTTAATCGAAGTTAATCGCACTATTTCTCCGATTAATCGCGATTAACTGCATTGTATACGCAAAGCCCAATAATGAATTCAAAAGTAGTGTGTAGTGCACCTTTATTGGAATATTCTCCCACATGAACAAAAGCGCCAAAACATTTGTTGTGCAAACACAATTTAAATCAGTCCTTGTTAAACAGTAGCAGTTAAATAGCATATTTGATGAAAATCAACTCAAAAAATGTAAATACAAACATTTAAGCTTATTGCCACTGCCAGGGTATTTAAGTTATCCTGTTTGTTATGGAAAATAAATATAATCTACATACAAATCTCTGGGCCACAATCATAACATCTGAACAGGCAATTTCTGAGGTAACAGCAGAAAATTTTTTTTTTATCAGGGATCTTATGTTTAAAAAAACTACATTATAGGTAGTGGGCTGTTTTAGGGAATTTTTGATCAAATTATCCGTAGTAGCAATATTAATAATGTTGTGTTTATTCTGCGTAGTGCACTTAAAATAATTATGACCATATCTACGAATTGATATGATGGGAATTTTCCGATTGTTTGCTTGGTGCTTTGATAAACTGAACGCATCATATACATGGTACTATATTGTGATGTTATGAGCCAGGGAAAAAAAGAACTACCCTACCCAGCATGCAACAGGAGTGACGAGCGTGCGCGGTAGCCCGGTATAGGTTGTGTCGCCATGACGGCATCTTGTATGTTGTGATATGCACGCTCTGAAAGCAAACGTTAAGAACTCAGCCAACACTCCTCGTCTGCATTATTCATGAATAGACAGACAACACAAATACTCCGCTGCTTCACAGGCCGCTGGATGTAGCCGGCAAAGTATTCGCATGCTAGCTAGCCGGTCTAGCAAGCACGCGTCATTCAGTCCAAAACGGCCCGATCTATCCACATCCAGAATTGTCTGGCGGTCGTAAGTGATCCCGGAGTGACCACGCTGTAAGCCAGCCATGAAATTTGCAGAATTGTCCGGTATTTTTGCCAAATGTTGCATCTTTACCAAGAGCCCCTCCACGCCGGGCGATGCCATCTTGTTAAGAAAAGGCGTTAACAAAATAAAAGTATGTAAACAACATACGCAAATGTGCGATAAAATAATTGTCGGCGTTAATAGATTGATGAGTTAACTCGTAATTAACGCATTAATTTGCCCACCCCTAATATATATATATATATATATATATATATATATATATATATATATATATATATATATATATATATATATATATATATATATGTATATGTATATGTATGTAGGTGTGGGAAAAATCACAAGACTACTTCATCTCTACAGAACTGTTTCATGAGGGGTTCCCTCAATCATCAGGAGATTTTAATGGAAGCATTCACATACAATGGTTTATATAGGGCACAGAGTGGGTGGGTACAGGCAGGCGTAGGGTGTGGTGATTGGCTCATGTGTTACCTAGGAGGTGTTTCCGTCTGTGGCGGCATGTTGAAATGATTTCACTGCGCTTGTTGAGGGATGATAGATCTGGATGATATATAATAAACAGTTTCTCTTTTAAGCATAGGTTGCATCTTTTATTACCACTGTTGTAAGGTGTGCTGGATGCAAGAATTTGCCATGTTATTGAATATTCAACATTATTGTCTTTGAGGTTCCAAATGTGTTTGCTGAGTTCTGTAGAATTCCGCAAAGTCTGGTTTCTAAAGGAGGCGTTGTGATTATTCCATCTTGTTTTGAACGCTACTTCGGTTAATCCTACGTACGTGTCAGATGTGCTAATGTCCTTGCGTGTTACCTTTGCTTGGTAAACGTATATATATATATATATATATATATATATATATATATATATATATATATATATATATATATAATGCATTTAGCATTTTTTTAAATAAAAACATATCAAAATGACCCCCATTTCAGTGTGGAGCCCTCGGTGGACAAAGTTTACACTGTCATAAAATATTGGAAACTCTCAAAATAAAGAGAGCATATACTTAAAACATAAACAAAGTTTTGTGTGTCAGTTCATGAAAAAAATAATTAAGGTAGAAAATGGATGGATGGATGGACAACAACAATAATAAACACTGTTGAATGTGTAACTGAATATTAATATTTTTGTTCAGGCACAATTGTTGACATAGCTTATGCACTCACACGATCGTATTATTATTTATTTATTACATCTAACACAATTTCCCAACTCATATGGAAACAGGGTTTGTAGAAACGACTGTATTAGTTGTGTCAAATAATGTAATATTAGTGAATTATATTTATATAGCGCTTTTCTCTAGTGACTCAAAGCGCTTTACATAGTGAAACCCAATATCTAAGTTACATTTAAACCAGTGTGGGTGGCACTGGGAGCAGGTGGGTAAAGTGTCTTGCCCAAGGACACAACGGCAGTGACTAGGATGGCACAAGCGGGAATCGAACCTGCAACCCTCAAGTTGCTGGCACGGCTACTCTATATATTAAGGTAAATCATTTACATATTCCAGCTATTTAGACCGGTGTCTTGCCGTCTCATTAGATCCAACATGTACAATGGGCCACATTAATGAAGACATTAATAAGGCTGAGATAGCAGCGGCTAAGGAAATTGAAAAAAGCTGATAACCTAATCAGAGTAGTGGAGGAGAAGAGTAGACGCTTTTCAGGCGATGTGCTGGGAGAGTCACTCAGCTGCAACGTCTATAAAGGTGCAAGCCTCAGCAGGACGGCTGCTAATGGTTAAAAAAACAGGGTTATTTTGATCTCTTGCTATAAGTTAATGATAGCAAGATTAGTTGTTTTTCAACGTCTGTAATGGGGTTCACTATGCCACCGAGCGGGGAAGTAGCCTGTAACTGAAAACATAACAAAAAACCGAGAGACTGTTCCGATCTATAAATAATCATAAGTTGAGGTTCTACTGTTCAAAAAAACAAACAAACTGGTCATTATCCGTTATAAGCGTTGTTTTCAAAGATACACAAATTACACACTGCGAGGAGTTAGCGACTTGTCCAGGGCGTACACCTCCTTCCGCCCGATTGTAGCTGAGATAGGCTCCAGCGCCCCCCGCGACCCCAAAGAGAATAAGGATTGAATTCAAAATCTCCCTACTAACTCACCAGTGCCCCCCGTCTACCTCAAAGAACTGCTCACCCCCAAATCCTCCACACGACACCTCCGCTCCAAACAGGCTAACCTCCTCCAACCTCCAAGGACAAAGCTACGAAGTATGGGAGACCGGGCATTCTGCTCCGCTGCTCCCTGTCGGTGGAACGCTCTCCCTGACCACCTGAGGGCACCACAGACTGTGGATGTTTTTAAAAAAGGCTTAAAAAGCCATCTTTTTAAAAAAGCATCTTTTTAAAAAAGCATTTTCATAGATCCTCAGGTCCTGTTGATCAGGGGCAGTAGCTCCACAGCCACAGATCCACTATTAACCACTAATAACACAGTCAAAATGAAAGCTTGTTCCCATAGGCACCAAAAACTGTTAATAATGTTTAGACAAAAGTGTATATTATATATACGATTATATATATAGTATTTATATAGGTGTGTGTGTGTGTGTGTGTGTATTTTGGGTATATGCATGTGTGTATGTATGTGATTATGTATGTATGTATGTATGTATATATGTATATATATATATATATATATATATGTATGTATGTATAAATTGTATATATGTGTGTGTTGTGTATAAATGTGTGTGTGCATATGTATATATGTAAATGTGTGTGAATTTAAATGTATTATATATAGATAATATATAGCAGCAACCACTGAATTGAATTATATTATTGTATTATATATTGTATATATATATATATATATATATATATTGTATATGTATAGGGGTGGAACCTAAGAAGTTTACTTCTTCCCACTCCCTTTTGAGGCCAATCTTGATATCTACAAAAGATTAGTCACATGTAATGTTTTCAATGTAGGTGTAAAAATAATGTATATATATATTTCTTTTGTATTTTATGTCATTTTTTTTGTTTTGTTTGCATGGCTCAAAACAAACCATTCATTCATTCATTCATGCTGGTTCTAGCTATTGAGCTGTTTCTAGTTTTTTATTTTATTTATTTGTATCATCTTTTTATTATTATTATTATTACTATTTTTTTTATAATGTGAAGTGAAGTGAATTATATTTATATAGCGCTTTTCTCTAGTGACTCAAAGCGCTTTACATAGTGAAACCCAATATCTAAGTTACATTTAAACCAGTGTGGGTGGCACTGGGAGCAGGTGGGTAAAGTGTCTTGCCCAAGGACACAACGGCAGTGACTAGGATGGCGTAAGCGGGGATCGAACTTGCAACCCTCAAGTTGCTGGCACGGCCACTCTACCAACCGAGCTATGTGGCACTTTGAGGTTGTTTGCTCAACGTAAAGTGCTTTTTTTTACCAAAAAAATTAAAAATAGGCAGTAGCAGATGGATGGATGGATGGACAAATTACACAAATCACATTTTTTGATAATTTATTTCTTTATTTCAATGAATATGATCTGTGTCTCAGCACTACCCTTTGCTCTCACTTGTTTTTTCCTTCCCATGGTTGGAAAAACAAAGTTATGCCTTGCTAACTACTCACTATTGCCCCACTGTAAAAAAAATAAATAAATAAAATTTTAAAAAATCTGCACAATTTACAGGAACATACCTGCAGCTGTGGTTGCCAGGAAATCACCGTAAAATGTATAGTTACGGTATGTTGAATCCGTTAATTTTACAATTGAAAACTGTTTTTTGCTTACGGTAAATTACTATTAAAAAAAAATATATATATATATATATTTTCAGCCAGTTTACAACAAATCCTTTAGAATTTACAGTAAAATACTGGCAGCTGTGGTTGCCAGGAATTCACCTTAAAAATAGGGCCAGTTTAAGTGTTGCCAATCAGCCTATCCACAGGTCCACAGAACACCCATGCACAGACAAACGTCACACAGAAAGACCCTTAGCCCAAAAATCGAACCCAGGACCTCCTCACTGTGATGCATGAGCGTTAGCCACCGCGTCACTGTGCTGCCCTACCACCAATACTAGTATCTGCAAAATTCCTTCATTTCGGAGACACCCATCCATCCATCCATCTTCTTCCGCTTATCCGAGGTCGGGTCGCGGGGGCAACAGCCTAAGCAGGGAAACCCAGACTTCCCTCTCCCCAGCCACTTCGTCTAGCTCTTCCCGGGGGATCCCGAGGCGTTCCCAGGCCAGCCGGGAGACATAGTCTTCTTTCGGAGACATGTGAGCGGTAAATGAGGATTTTAACTTTAACTATTTGTACAACCTTTCACTGGACAACTCGCATCACGCCTTCCGCATCATGTCCCTTCAAGTGAGTTATTAAAAATCATCCGTAAATGCTACGTATCTAAAGGCTCCAGCACCCCGTATCTGTTAAATGTCTGCTGGCAACCAGTTCCAGCACACTTGAACACACCGCGTGGTTCCTTTCAATGCAGTTTACAATGAAGCACATAGACATAACCCCTCAATGTGTGAAAGCACTTTACCATGAATTGATTAACGCGGCTTAAACAAGTTGGGAAAACCCATCCGGGTGTTACCATTTAGTGGTCAATAGTACGGAATATGTACTGTACTGTGCAATCTACTAATAAAAGTTTCAATCAATCAAATCAAAAACAAGGCTTTCCAAAATAAGAGAACAAATTCAACTCCAGTTATGGAGAAAAAAAATGCCAACATGGCACTGCCATGTTTATTATTGAAGTCACAAAGTGCATTATTTATTTTAACATGCCTCAAAACAGCTTGGAATTTGGGACATGTTCTCCCTGAGATAATCCTGATACCCATTACAACTATGGGAAATATCAATCATCAATCAATCAATGTTTACTTATATAACCCTACATCCCTCGTGTCTCAAAGGGCTGCACAAACCACTACGACATCCTCGTAGTTTACTATACTATACTATACTTTCACTTCCACAAAGTGCATTATTTTTTATATTTTTTTTAAACATGCCTCAAAACAACAACTACAAAAACAATGAAAGCACACAGCTTCAGTCCAGAGTATACCAGACCAGTGTTTTTCAACCACTGTGCCGCGGCACACTAGTGTGCCGTGAGATACGGTCTGGTGTGCCGTGGAAGATTATGTAAATTCACCTATCCATCCATCCATCCATTTTCTACCGCTTATTCCCTTTCGGGGTCGCGGGGGGCGCTGGCGCCTATCTCAGCTACAATCGGGCGGAAGGCGGGGTACACCCTGGACAAGTCGCCACCTCATGGCAGGGCCAACACAGATAGACAGACAACACACCCAGAGCTTGTCTTTATTTGAAATTTCGCATTTCAAGCAAATAAGGAACAGTCCAGGGTCCGAACGAGTGTCTGATCGACAACAGCGGAGACCTACTCAGTGGCTTAGTGGTTACAGCAGGGGTGTCAAACTCAAATACATCCATCCATCCATTTTCTACCGCTTATTCTCTTTTGGGGTTGCGGGGGGTGCTGCCGCCTATCTCAGCTACAATAGTGTGGAAGGCGGGGTACACCCTGGACAAGTCGCCACCCCATCACAGGGCCAACACAGATAGACAGACAACATTCACACTCACATTCACACACTAGGGCCAATTTTAGTGTTGCCAATCAACCTATCCCCAGGTGCATGTCTTTGGAAGTGGGAGGAAGCCGGAGGAAACCCACGCATTCACGGGGAGAACATGCAAACTCCACACTCAGCCTGGAATTCACCTATTTGAGTGAAAAATATTTTTTCCAAACCAGTAATTATAATCCGCAAATGTGCCGTTGTTGAGTGTCGCTGCTGTCTACATCTCGGCAGAGTAACCGTGTAATACTCTTCCATATCGGTTGGTAGCTAATTGCTTTGTAGATGTCGGGAACACGTCGTGTGAGACGACGATGGTTTGACGCGATCATAATATGCAGAAGACAGCGGGAGGCAGGATGCAGGTAAAAAGGTGTCTAATGCTTAAACCAAAAATAAACAAAAGGTGAGTTCCCCTAAGAAAAGGCATTAAAGCTTAGGGAAGGCTATGCAGAACGAAACCAAAACTGTACTGGCTACAAAGTAAACAAAAACAGAATGCTGGACGACCGCAAAGACTTACAGCGTGAGGAGCAGGGAGGGCGTCCACAAAGTACATCCTTACATTACATGACAATCAACAATGTCCCCACAAGGAAGTATTGGAACAACTGAAATATTCTTGATTGCCGTGAATGCGTGGGTTCCCTCCGGGTACTCCGGCTTCCTCCCACTTCCAAAGACATGCACCTGGGGATAGGTTGATTGGCAACACTAAATTGGCCCTAGTGTGTGAATGTGAGTGTGAATGTTGTCTGTCTATCTGTGTTGGCCCTGCGATGAGGTGGCGACTTGTCCAGGGTGTACCCCGCCTTCCGCCCGATTGTAGCTGAGATAGGCGCCAGCGCCCCCCGCGACCCCAAAAGGGAATAAGCGGTAGGAAATGGATGGATGGATGAAAACAAAGTAGATTAGGGGAATATCGCTCAAAGGAAGACATGCAACTGCAACGGGAAAATACCGAAAAAACAGGAAAAGCCACCAAAATAGGAGCACAAGACAAGAACTAAAACACTACGCAACGGAAAACAGCAAAAAACTCAAAATAAGTCACGGCTTGATGTGTCAGGTGGTGACAGTGCACCTACTTTGAGACAAGAGCTATAGTGGTGCATGCTTGGTTATGCTTTAAAGTCATATCCAACAATTGTGATGACTTTTTATTGTCTACGGCAGGGGTGCCCACACTTTTTCTGCAGGCGAGGTACTTTTCAATTGACCAACTCGAGGGGATCTACCTCATTTATATATATAATTTATATTTATTTATTTATGAAAGAGACATTTTTGTAAACAAGTTAAATGTGTTTAATGATAATACAAGCATGTGTAACACATATAGATGTCTTTTTTTCACAAAGACAAGAATATAAGTTGGTGTATTACCTGATTCTGATGACTTGCATTGATTGGAATCAGACAGTAATGATGATAACACCAACATTTTCAAATGGAGGAGAAAAAAAGTTGTCCTTTCTGTACAATACCACATGAAAGTGGTTGGTTTTTGGCATCTAATTCATCCAGCTTCCATCCACTTTACAAGAAAAACATTGGCGGCAAATTCCGTAGCTTGCTTGATTGACATTCACGGCACCCGAGGGTCTTGTGAGATGACGCTGGCTGCTGCCAGTTCATTATTATGAAAAAATGACAGAGAGGAAGGCGAGAAAAACTTTTTATTTCAACAGACTTTCGCGCCGTCCCTTCCGTCAAAACTCTAAAGGCCGACTGCACATTTCCTATCTTCACAATAAAAGCCCTGCTTCATGCTGCCTGCGCTAACAAAATAAGGGAGGGATCGCTTGTGCACGCCAGTTTTCCGAGACTCTGTATTTAGTTAGCGCGGACAGCATGAAGCAGGGCTTTTATTGTGAAGATAGGAAATGTGCAGTCGGCCTTTAGAGTTTTGACGGAAGGTACGGCGCGAGAGTCTGTTGAAATAAAAAGTGTTTCTCGCCTTCCTCTCGGTCATATTTTCATAATAATGATCTTGCAGCAGCCAGCGTCATCTCACAAGACCCTCCGGTACCGTGAATGTCATCATGTAGGACCCGCTCGACATCCATTGCTTTCCTCCTCTCCAAGGTTCTCATAGTCATCATTGTCACCGACGTCCCACTGGGTGTGAGTTTTCCTTGCCCTTATGTGGGCCTACCGAGGATGTCGTAGTGGTTTGTGCAGCCCTTTGAGACACTAGTGATTTAGGGCTATATAAGTAAACATTGATTGATTGATTGATTGATTTAAGTGACGTTTTGGTGAAGATTGATGATCACTAATTTTTAGGTCTATTTTTTCTAAAAGCCTGGCTGGAGATCGACTGACACACCCCCCGCGGTCGACTGGTAGCTCGCGATCGACGTAATGGGCACCCCTGGTCTACGGACTTAATTTTTTAATGATTTCTGCTGGTGGTGTTCTTCCGGATTTTTTCAATGAAATAAATGCGCCTTGGCTCAAAAAAGTTGAAAAACACCGTACTAGACTACGTCATAGTTTTACCGGATATGTACCACTCCATACAGCGGCATTTGAAAAAGTCATTAATTGTACTTCTTAAAACCGATAACGATAATTCCCGATATTACATTTTAAAGCATTTATTGGCCGATAATATCGGCCTGCTGATATTATCTCTAGTCACTAGTCTAAATATTGTACTGGACTACATGCAGGACACACAACTCAAATAAGAGGTTCCAACCGAGAAAGAATAAATACATTTTGTTTATATTTATTGATTAGCAACACTAAATTGGCACTAGTGTGTGAATGTGACTGTGAATGTTGTCTATCTGTGTTGGCCCTGTGATGAGGGGGCGACTTGTCCAGGGTGTACCCCGCTCTGACGGTCTTGAGCCATCCTCGAGGGTTCTCAGTACCGCCAAGGAATGACATTCTGCAAGTCTCTTGCAGATTTTCTTTGCAGTCTTCCCCTTTTTCTGCTCGCTCTTCCGCTCCAGCTTTTCGGCCTCATGCGTCGTCTTCATGTGCTCTTTTCCTCTCGCGCTCAGCATCGGCTTCCTTTTGGCTCCTTCCCTCTCCGTCTCTTCTCTCCGGCGTTTACAGCCACTGCCCTTTTATACAGTGCAAGAGGAGATGTAAATTGTGCCCAGCCGGGTGACCCACGCACCTGATAATATTTGCGGGGTTGATTCCGGCGCGCCCCGCCTGGCTGCTTGCTCGCAGTCCACGCCTCCTCGCCGCCATCATGAACTGCCTCGCTGTCGAACTGCCGGCCACGCCGCTGTCACGCCAAATTTCTTCCCTCTACCAGAACCCCCCCCCCCATTTACTTCTGGCGTCATGATTAATACAGATGTTTTGTTAACGCTATAAATTATAAAAATATAACGCTATATTAGAAAAGGATACGCATATCATAAAAATACAGACGTTTTGTTAACGCTATATCACAAAAAAAAAATTTTAAATTAAAAAAACAATTTACAAACACAAGCTATGGGATGACGTAAGAGGAAACGAGAGGAATCTTGACCCCGGAAGTAAATGTGTGCTTGTGTTTGTAAATTGTTTTTTGAATTTAATTTTTTATAATATAGCGTTAACAAGACGACTGTATTTTTATAATATAGCGTTATATTTTTATAATATAGCGTTAACAAAATGTCTGTATTAATCATGACCCCGGAAGTAAATAGGGGGGAAGGTTTTTGAAGGGGGGAAGAAATTTGGCGTGACACCTCCTCGCTGCCATCCTGGGCCAGGATGCCTCGCTGTCGGACTGCTGCCTCAGCTATCCACACCTGCCTTCCGCAAAATGTACCCCCCGTAACGCCGAAAGGGACAACGGGTAGAAAATGGATGGAAATAACTGTTACTTTCCATCCATCCATCCATCCATCATATTCCGCTTATCCGAGGTCGGGCCGCGGGGGCAACAGCTTAAGCAGGGAAACCCAGACATCCCTCTCCCCAGCCTCTTCGTCTAGCTCTTCCCGGGGGATCCCGAGGCGTTCCCAGGCCAGCCGGGAGACATAGTCTTCCCAACGTGTCCTGGGTCTTCCCCGTGGCCTCCTACCGGTTGGACGTGCCCTAAACACCTCCCTAGGGAGGCGTTCGGGTGGCATCCTGACCAGATGCCCGAACCACCTCATCTGGCTCCTCTCGGTGTGGAGGAGCAGCGGCTTTACTTTGAGTTCCTCCCGGATGGCAGAGCTTCTCACCCTATCTCTAAGGGAGAGCCCCGCCACACGGCGGAGGAAACTCATTTCGGCCGCTTGTACCCGTGATCTTATCCTTTTGGTCATGACCCAAAGCTCATGACTATAGGTGAGGATGGAAAATTGAGAGCTTTGCCTTCCGGCTCAGCTCCTTCTTCACCACAACGGATCGATACAACGTCCACATTACTGAAGACGCCGCACCGATCCGCCTGTCGATCTCACGATCCACTCTTCCCCCACTCGTGAACAAGACTCCTAGGTACTTGAACTCCTCCACTTGGGGCAGGGTCTCCTCCCCAACCCGGAGATGGCATTCCACCCTTTTCCGGGCGAGGACCATGGACTCGGACTTGGAGGTGCTGATTCTCATTCCGGTCGCTGCGAACCAATCCAGCGAGAGCTGAAGATCCCGGTCAGATGAAGCCATCAGGACCACATCATCATCCGAACTGTTACTTTTCCTGTTTGAAATGTTGATATTGCAGTGAGTCAGCACTTATCTGTGTCAAAAACATTTGCTCTTACGCTGACGAAAGCTACAGGGAGAGATTTGAATCTGGTCAGCAGATCTTTAGTTTGGCTTTCTGGACCTGGTGTTTGGTTTCTCTTTTCTTTGGTAGGTTTAAAATAACAATTTCACAGCAAAAACTCTCCTCCGGTTTGATTATCAAAGCAGCCTTTGTTTTATTAGGACCACACTTGTTCACTTTGCCTGGGTAACAGCCCAGAGACTACCGCGTTTAACGTTTCATGAATTACGGATTCAAGGTGGTTGATAAAGGTAAGCGTGTGGAAGTCCATTCATGTCTTTCATTAATTTGAGGGATTATTTTCTAATGAGATATAAAGGAGCTGCGAATAGAACGGCAGTTGAAAAGGTCAGCAATGATAAGGACTGAAAAATTAGTTGTGCTGCGAACCTTCTCTTTACAGCTCCCGCACACATTATTTAAATGTGTTACCATGTCTCCGTATCGATCTGCTCAATGTCTTTAAGGGTGACATTGCACATTTTAAACCCCTCATTAATATTGGCCACGCGGCATTGTTTTGATCCTGCAGATAAGAGGTGTCAAACTTGTTTTCATCCCCAGCCACACTCGTGTTTTGTTTGCCCTCAGAGGACTGGATCTCACTTTGAAACAATATCATTTTACAACTTCATTGTTTTATAGACGCCATCCTTTGCTACCAAAGTGGTACACGGCTATCAAGTGTCAAAGTCAATCAATCAATGTCAATCAATGTTTATTTATATAGCCCCAAATCACAAATGTCTCAAAGGACTGTACAAATCATTACGACTACAACATCCTCGGAAGAACCCACAAAAGGGCAAGGAAAACTCACACCCAGTGGGCAGGGAGAATTCACATCCAGTGGGACGCCAGTGACAATGCTGACTATGAGAAACCTTGGAGAGGACCTCAGATGTGGGCAACCCCCCCCCCCCCGTCTAGGGGACCGAAAGCAATGGATGTCGAGCGGGTCTAACATGATACTGTGAAAGTTCAATCCATAGTGGCTCCAACACAGCCGCGAGAGTTCAGTTCAAGCGGATCCAAGACAGCAGCGAGAGTCCCGTCCACAGGAAACCATCTCAAGCGGATCAGCAGCGTAGAGATGTCCCCAACCGATACAGGCGAGCGGTCCATCCTGGGTCCCGACGAGCGGTCCATCCTGGGTCTCGACTCTGGACAGCCAGTACTTCATCCATGGTCATCGGACCGGACCCCCTCCACAAGGGAGGGGGGGACATAGGAGAAAGAAAAGAAGCGGCAGATCAACTGGTCTAAAAAGGAGGTCTATTTAAAGGCTAGAGTATACAGATGAGTTTTAAGGTGAGACTTAAATGCTTCTAGTCAAAATACTGGGGTAATTAAAGCATTTGACAATGTGGTGAATGTTTCTGCCTTTTGTGAAACTGCTGCAAGTTTAATTCTTGGCCAGTGCCACACCCAGAGCTTGTCTTTATTTGAAATTTCGCATTTCAAGCAAATAAGGAACAGTCCAGGGTCCGAACGAGTGTCTGATCGACAACAGCGGAGACCTAGTCAGTGCCTTAGTGGTTACAGCAGGGGTGTCAAACTCAAATACATCCATCCATCCATTTTCTACCGCTTATTCCCTTTTGGGGTCGCGGGGGGCGCTGGCGCCTATCTCAGCTACAATCAGGCAGAAGGCGGGGTACACCCTGGACAAGTCGCCACCTCATCGCAGGGCCAACACAGATAGACAGACAACATTCACACTCACATTCACACACTAGGGCCAATTTAGTGTTGCCAATCAACCTATCCCCAGGTGCATGTCTTTGGAAGCGGGAGGAAGCCGGAGTACCTGGAGGAACATGCAAACTCCACACAGAAAGATCCAAAGCCTGGATTTGAACCCAGGACTGTAGGAACTTCGTACTGTGAGGCAGACGCACTAACCCTTCTGCCACCGTGAAGCCCACTCAAATACATAGTGGACCAAATTTTAAAACTGAACAAAGCTGCGGGCCAAAGTTGAACAAATTAACCTTTTAATAGGGACCCAAACAAGTTTTGCATTGAACATTGAACAAGCAAGGCTTATATAACTTTATAGTGACATGCAAAATCCAGTTTCAAATAATAATAATAATAATTAAAAAATATCAATGGCATATCAAATAAAATTTAAATACATATTTAATGCCTATTTTTTATTTGCAGCCTTCTGAGGTAAATAACAAAATATATTGTAGCGTCCCGAAAGAGTTGCTGCTAGCGGGGTGTATAAAATAGTCAGGAACGGTAATGGATGCAAAGGATTCTGGGTATTTGTTGTGTTGCGTTTATGTTGTGTTACTGGGAGGATGTTCTCACGAAATTTGTTTGTCATTCTTGCTTGGTGTGGCTTCACGGTGTGGCGCAAATTACTAAGAGTGTTAAAATTGTTTATATCACAACCATTAGTGTACTCTGTGTCACCCAGTATGCCTTGCAGTCGTGTGCGTGTTTATGTGGAAGCCACACACAATATGTTACTGGACTGACAAGCAGATCGTACATGCTGTAGTAGGCGACAAAGCCAATAGCTTCGTAGCACGCCCTAATACTAATTAACTGGGTGACTGCCGGCAGTCATTTTAGAGAATTATTATTGTCTTCTTCGCTTCGTGACACGATCCCTAAATGGCTCTTTGAATGGTAAAGGATACCGATCCCAGAACCATGTATATCAAATATTTCCGAATGATTCAACCGCCACCCGCCCGAATCTAATTAAAATCTATTTTTTCGTCATGTCACCTGCCCGACCCGCGGTTTGTCCACGGACTCCGCGGATGAGACCGCAAACCGCGCATTTCTACAGGCCAGTCTAGTTAGTACCCGCACTCCTTTACTATGAAGCCACGCTGTTGTAACACATGGTGTGGCATTGTCTTGCTGAAATAAGCAGGGGCGTCCATGGTAACGTTGCTTGAATGGCAGTATATGTTGCTCCAAAACCTGTATGTACCTTTCAGCATTAATGGTGCCTTCACAGATGTGTAAGTTACCAATGCCTTGGGCACTAATGCACCCCCATACCATCACAGATGCTGGCTTTTGAACTTTGCGCATATTACAATTTAGATGGATCTTTTCCTCTTTGTTCCCGAGGACACAAATGTCCACAGTTTCCAAAAATAATTTGAAACGTGGACTCTTCAGACCGCAGAACACTTTTCCACTTTGCATCAGTCCATCTTAGATGATCTCGAGCCCAGAGAAGCCGGCGGCGTTTCTGGATGTTGTTGATAAATGGCTTTCGCTTTGCATAGTAGAGCTTTAACTTGCACTTACAGATGTAGCTACCAACTGTATTTAGTGACAGTGGTTTTATGAAGAGTTCCTGAGCCCATGTGGTGATATCCTTTAGAGATTGACGTCGGTTTTTGATACAGTGCCGTCTGAGGGATCGAAGGTCACGGTCATTCAATGTTAGTTTCTGGCCATGCCGCTTACGTGGAGTGATTTTTCCAGATTTTCTGAACCTTTTGATGATATTATGGACCCTAGATGTTGAAATCCCTAAATGTCTTGCAATTGCGCTTTGAGAAACGTTGTTTTTAAATTTTTTAACTATTTGCTCACGCAGTTATGGACAAAGGGGTGTACCTCGCCCCATCTATTTTTTTGAAAGACTGAGCATTTTTTGGGAAGCTGTTTTTATACCCAATCATGGCACTCACCTGTTCCCAATTAGCCTGCACACCTGTGGGATGTTCCAAATAAGTGTTTGATGAGCATTCCTCAACTTGATCAGAACTTATTGCCACCTTTCCCAACTTCTTTGTCACGCGTTGCTGGCATCAAATTATAAAGTTAATGATTATTTTCACACAAAAAAAAAATGTTTATCAGTTCGAACATCAAATTGTCAGAGTTAGTTTGTGTGGAACCCCAAAATGCAGAGAAGGAGGGAGGCATTGCATAAGAAAACATGATTTCATTAAAACTAAACAAGAACAAACAAAAGGGGTACAACAAAAAGCGCGCACAAGGCGGATCACGAACAAAAGGAGCTTAGCATGGAAGCCAGCAAAAACAAAACAGGGAAAAGAAGTCGTCACGTGTTGTAAAAAGACAAAATAGGAAGCAGCGAACAAAAAACAGTAAGCTACAAACATCTAACAAATTATAGCTTACTGCTACGCTGCAACGACACGACAGAAGCGACAATAATCCAATCCAATCCATTTTATTTATATAGCACATTTAAACAACAAGAACGTTCCCAAAGTGCTGCACAGCCATGTTAAAATCAATATTAAAAAAACAATATTATGCTCCACCAATGACTGAATAAAAACAAAAAATAAATAAATATAAAAATAAATATGATTAAAAACAACTTTTAAAGGGTAAAATCAATTAAAACAGTAAAATAGAAATCAAAGTGAATAAAAAACACAGAGGACAACAGAGGACCACGCAACTCATGCAGTGTTAAAAGCCAAAGAATAAAAGTGGGTCTTAAGACGAGACTTAAAACACTCCATTGTGGAAGCAGTTTGAACATGGAGGGGCAGAGTGTTCCAGAGCTTAGGGCCGACCACAGAGAAGGCCCTGTGTCCCCTGGTTTTAAGTCTGGTCTTGGGCACCATGTAGCTACCAACTGTATTTAGTGACAGTGGTTTTATGAAGAGTTCCTGAGCCCATGTGGTGATATCCTTTAGATAGATAGATAGATAGATAGTACTTTATTGATTCCTTCAGGAGAGTTCCTTCAGGAAAATTAAAATTCCAGCAGCAGTGTACAGAGTTGAGAAAAGCGCTATATAAATATAATTCACTTCACTTCACTTCACTTGAGATCAATTTAAAAATAAAAAATAAAAAAAAAAAGGAAATAATGGGGGTTTAAAAGGAAACAAAATAGAGAAATATTACAAAAAGAATAAAGACAATGGGAATAACACTGGCTCTCGGACTTCATAGCGTGTGCAGGAATGTAAATTTGGACGAGGTCCGAGATATACTGAGGTGCCAGTCCATGTAAAGATTTAAAAACAAACAGCAATGTTTTAAAATCAAATCTAAAATGAACAGGGAGCCAGTGCAAACCCTGAAGAATTGGGGTTATATGCTGGCGTTTCCTGGCCCCTGTTAAAAGTCGTGCTAACGCGTTCTGGAATAACTGCAACCGGGAGAGAGCTTTTTGGCTAATGCCAGCATAAAGTGCATTGCAGTAGTCCAGGCCACTTGAAATAAAAGCATGCACGACTTGTTCAAAAAGGTTAAAGGGGAACATTATCACCAAACCTATGCAAGCGTCAATATATACCTTGATGTTGCAGAAAAAAGACCATGTATTTTTTTTAACCGATTTCCGAACTCTAAATGGGTGAATTTTGGCAAAATTAAACGCCTTTCTGTTTATTGGTCTTTTAGCGATGACGTCAAAACGTGACGTCACCGACATAACACAGCCGCCATATTCATTTTCACATTACAAACACCGGGTCTCAGCTCTGTTATTTTCAGTTTTTTCGACTATTTTTTGGAACCTTGGAGACATCATGCCTCGTCGGTGTGTTGTCGGAGGGTGTAACAACACAAACAGGGAGGGATTCAAGTTGCACCACTGGCAAGAAATCTGCCGCCAGACCCCCATTAAATTTGCCTGAGTGTCTGCAAATTTTACCGGCGATGCTAAGACAGACATGGCACAGAGATTTATGGATAACCTGCAGATGCATTTGCAACGATTAAGTCAACGAAATCACAAAGGTGAGTTTTGTTGATGTTGTTGACTTATGTGCTAATCAGACATATTTGGTCGCGGCATGACTGCCAGCTAATCGATGCTAACATGCTACGCTAATCGATGCTAAAATGCTATTTACGCTAGCTGTATGTACATTTGAAACTAGATACCTACATTTAATGCGAAACAAACACTTACCAATCGATGGATTTAAGTTGCTCCAGTGTCACAAGATGCGAAAGTCCTGATGGTTTGGTCCGCACATTTTATCGGCGATGCTAATAAGGCAGCCATGCTATGGGCCACTTCATTAGGTACACCCACACTATGGCCGAATATAGCTATTCGCTCAAAAGCTTCAATTTCTTCTTCAATTTCGTTTTTGCTATCTGCCTCCATACTCCGACCATCTGTTTCAATACATGCGTAATCTGTTGAATCGCTTAAGCCGCTGAAATCCGAGTCTGAATCCGAGCTAATGTCGCTATATCTTGCTGTGGTAACCGCCATGTTGTTTGTATTGGCAGCCCTGTATGACGTCACAGGGAAATGGATAGTGGTTTTGAAGATAGCGAAAATAAGGCACTTTAAAGCTTTATTTAGGGATATTCCGGGACCGGTAAAATTTTTTAAAAAACTTAAAAAAATACAACAAGCCACTGGGAACTGATTTTTATTGTTTTTAACCCTTTTGAAATTGTGTTAATGTTCCCCTTTAAAAGATAAAAACGGTTTAACAATACAGAAGCGACATACAACACCTTACATCGACAAATCAATAATCCAGCACTGACTGGAAGACTAAGCAGGTACAAATAGGTGCGGGCTGATTGACACCAGGTGTGGCCAGGTGCCATTCAGCAGCAGCTGAGGGGAAACAAAGCACTCAGGGAGACAAACAGGAAGCTGAACCAAAATAAGAGGCTGACAGGAACTAAAGACAGGAAATACTAAACACACAGAGGGAAAACTAAAACACAAACAAACAGTCAGTGGCAAGCCTGACACAAATATGTTGTCTTTGTAGCATTTTCAACTGAATATGCGTTGAACATTATTTTCAAATCTTTGTATTCTGTTTACTCAGTGGCCTAGTGGTTAGAGCAGGGGTAGGGAACCTATGGCTCTAAAGCCAGATGTGGCTCTTTTGATGACTGCACCTGGCTCTCAGAAATATCTTAACTGACATTGTTTAAGACGATAAGTAATGAATAATTCTGCTGGTAGTCACAGTGTCAAAAATAACTTTCAAAATATAAAACAATGTCATGCATTTTAATCCATCCATCTGGTTTCTACCGCACCTGTTCAAGAAGTCGCATTAATGGTAAGAAGTATTTTATTTATTGTTGGTTTCCTTCAGAATAACAGTGTTATTAAAAAGAATAAGATACTTATTTTATTATACTCTAAAAATGTTGGTTTTACTTAAAGATGCACGCATTTAGTTGTGTTCAGTGTTAAAAAAATGATTATATGACTCTCACGGATCGGTTCGCAGCCGAGTGTGAAGCGGCCGGAATGAGAATCAGCACCTCCAAGTCCGAGTCCATGGTTCTCGCCCGGAAAAGGGTGGAGTGCCATCTCCTGGTTGGGGAGGAGACCCTGCCCCAAGTGGAGGAGTTCAAGTACCTAGGAGTCTTGTTCACGAGTGAGGGAAGAGTGGATCGTGAGATCGACAGGCGGATCGGTGCGGCGTCTTCAGTAATGCGGACGTTGTACCGATCTGTTGTGGTGAAGAAGGAGCTGAGCCGGAAGGCAAAGCTCTCAATTTACCGGTCGATCTACGTTCCCATCCTCACCTATGGTCATGAGCTTTGGGTCATGACCGAAAGGATAAGATCACGGGTACAAACGGCCAAAATGAGTTTGGGGCTCTCCCTTAGAGATAGGGTGAGAAGCTCTGCCATCCGGGAGGAACTCAAAGTAAAGCCGCTGCTCCTTCACATCGAGAGGAGCCAGATGAGGTGGTTCGGGCATCTGGTCAGGATGCCACCCGAACGCCTCCCGAGGGAGGTGTTTAGGGCACGTCCAACCGGTAGGAGGCCACGGGGAAGACCCAGAACACCTGGGAACGCCTCGGGATCCCCCGGGAAGAGCTAGACGAAGTGGCCGGTGAGAGGGAAGTCTGGGCTTCCCTGCTTAGGCTGCTGCCCCCGCGACCCGACCTCGGATAAGCGGAAGAAGATGGATGGATGGATGGACTCTCACGGAAGTACTTTTTAAAATATTTGGCTTGTATGGCTCTCTCAGCCAAAAAGGTTCCCGACCCCTGGGTTAGAGTGTCCGCCCTGAGATCGGTAGGTCGTGAGTTCAAATCCCGGCCGAGTCATACCCAAAGACTATAAAAAAAAATGGGACCCATTGCCTCACTGCTTGGCATTAAGCATTAAGGGTTGGAATTGGGGGTTAAATCACCATAAATGATTCCCGGGCGCGGCACCGCTGCTGCCCACTGCTCCCCTCACCTCCCAGGTGGTGATCAAGGGTGATTAGTCAAATGCAGAGAATAATTTTCGCCACATCTAGTATGTTTGTGACAATTATTGGTACTTTAACTTTATATTTACATCCAACACAATTTCCCAACTCATATGGAAACGGGGTTTTTAACAAGCATGACGTCACAACTTGACATGCATTTATTTGCGTTGCATTGACATCAGTGGTCAAGCGGAACAGCCCCCCCCACCCCGACCATGTTGCATGTGGTTGAAGGAGAGTGGAGTGGTTTCAGTGAGGCGCACTGCCAGGTCTCCATGCCTGATTATCGCCTCTGACAAGGTGCCACACAGCAGCCTCCACACAAGTAACCGTGGGGGCTGATCGGAAACAGATGAAGTTGCACACATCAATTAGAAACCAGCGCCTTGCGGGGTGAGAAGGTGGGCCACATGTGGACACAATTAACCAGCAGGCGGTGGTCCGTGAACCTGTCCCCTCTGCGCACTATATACCCACACTCACTAAAAAAATCTGCACACCACCCGTGATATCAGCTAAAGCAGGGGTGCCCATTACGTCGATCGCGAGCTACCAGTCGACCGCGGGGGGTGTGTCAGTCGATCTCCAGCCAGGCTTTTAAAAAAAATAGACCTAAAAATTAGTGATCATCAATCTTCACCAAGACGTCACTTAAATGACATTCACGGTACCGGAGGGTCTTGTGAGATGACGCTGGCTGCTGCAAGATCATTATTATGAAAATATGACCGAGAGGAAGGCGAGAAACACTTTTTATTTCAACAGACTCTCGCGCCGTACCTTCCGTCAAAACTCTAAAGGCCGACTGCACATTTCCTATCTTCACAATAAAAGCCCTGCTTCATGCTGCCTGCGCTGACTAAATACAGAGTCTCGGAAAACTGGCGTGCACAAGCGATCCCTCAGAAAGCTGGCGTGCACATCACTTGTGCACGCCAGCTTTCTGAGACTCTTATTTAGTTAGCGCAGGCAGCATGAAGCAGGGCTTTTATTGTGAAGATAGGAAATGTGGAGTCGGCCTTTAGAGTTTTGACGGAAGGGACGGCGCGAAAGTTTGTTGAAATAAAAAGTGTTTCTCGCCTTCCTCTCTGTCATTTTTTCATAATAATGAACTGGCAGCAGCCAGCGTCATCTCACAAGACCCTCGGGTGCCGTGAATGTCAATCAAGCAAGCTACGGAATTTGCCACCAATGTTTTTCTTGTAAAGTGTATGGAAGCTGGCTGAATTAGATGCCAAAAACCAACCACTTTCATGTGGTATTGTACAGAAAGGACAACTTTTTTTCTCCTCCATTTGAAAATGTGGGCGTTATCATCATTACTGTCTGATTCCAATCAATGCAAGTCATCAGAATCAGGTAATACACCAACTTATATTCTTGTCTTTGTGAATGAAAGACATCTGTATGTGTTACACATGCTTGTATTATCATTAAACACATTTAACTTGTTTACAAAAATGTCTCTTTCATAAATAAATAAATATAAATGATATATATAAATGAGGTAGATCCCCTCGAGTTGGTCAATTGAAAAGTAGCTCGCCTGCAGAAAAAGTGTGGGCACCCTTGAGTTAATGCATTATTTGTGCGTTCGTTTCTCTGGCGGGAGCCCTCGTTCGCTCGAGAAAAATAAAAGGAAAATAAAGCACGCAGTTTGCCGTAATACATCATCGGTGGCTGGCGTACAAAAAGCTGTGGGCGACGGCGGGGAAAAAGCGTGAGAGATAAGCCCGCCGGTGTGCGCTCACGCTGAGGCGATATGAGCTTTTTACGGTGATAACAGCTGCAGCGTGAATAGGTGATACAACATTAGTGCTGCATTAGCTGTGAGTCACAAAAGGGAGGAAAGGTGCTGGCAATGAAATCAAAATTTGGGGACATGGTGAAATGATGCATATTGTGGAAATAGTAATAAACCTCCCATATGGCGTGCCCTTTGGGGTCATTATGAGTCGGATATATTCGGCTGTTAGTAATGGCTGCCATTTCACCAGCGGCTGCGAGAGTTACTTATTAATGGCCTGCTGTTTCTATTGGCATGCAGACCCCGAGCATCCCTTTCTCAGGAGGAACAGCAACAACCTGGAGACCATTTTTATCACACGCTACTCCACGGACATCATCGTACCGTGTCTGGTGACAGTGCCCGACCTCAATGTCACACTTTACGCGGTTTGTACAAAGACACAGAATTTCATACTCGAATCAAATCGGGTTTTACGTCTAACTGGTTGTACTCATTTTGTTTTACGATCGTAGTATCCCAAACCTCTGGACAAGAACGGACTGACGTGGGACAACAAGAGAGGCTGGTCCATTCCCAGACACGTCATCGACAGCGATCCAATGCTCATCGGTCTTTCATGTGTTGCCAGCATGGAAGGGAAAGAATATCAGTCAGCGAACTACTTGATCCACACTACAGGTAAACAAACAGTCGGTAGTTGTGAGCATGCTGGAAGAAGCGATGGAATATACAGAGGGGCAAGAAGGTATTCAGTCAGTGCAAGTTCTCCCACTTAAAATGATGACAGAGGTCTGTAATTTTCATCATAGGTACACTTCAACTGTGAGAGACAGAATGTGAAAAAAAAATCAAGGAATTCACATTGTAGGAATTTTAAAGAATTTATTTGTAAATTATGGTGGAAAATAAGTATTTGGTCAACCATTCAAAGCTCTCAGTGATGGAAGGAGGTTTTGGCTCAAAATCTCACGATACATGGCCCCATTTATTCTTTCCTTAACACGGATCAATCGTCCTGTCCCCTTAGCAGAAAAACAGCCCCAAAGCATGATGTTTCCACCCCCATGCTTCACAGTAGGTGTGGTGTTCTTGGGATGCAACTCAGTATTCTTCTTCCTCCAAACACGACGAGTTGAGTTTATACCAAAATGGATACATGGATGATAAAAGCAGAGGATTGGGAGAATGTCATGTGGTCAGATGAAACCAAAATACAACTTTTTGGTATAAACTCAACTCGTGGTGTTTGGAGGAAGAAGAATACTGAGTTGCATCCCAAGAACACCATTCCTACTGTGAAGCATGGGGGTGGAAACATCATGCTTTGGGGCTGTTTTTCTGCTAAGGGGACAGGACGATTGATCTGTGTTAAGGAAAGAATAAATGGGGCCATGTATCGTGAGATTTTCAGCCAAAACCTCCTTCCATCAGTGAGAGCTTTTATTGATTGACCAAATACTTATTTTCCACCATAATTCACAAATAAATTATTAAAAATTCCTACTATGTGAATTCCTGGATTTTTTGTTCCACGTTCTGTCTCTCACAGTTGAAGTGTACCTATGATGAAAATTACAGACCTCTGTCATCATTTTAAGTGGGAGAACTTGCAAAATCGGTGGCTGACTAAATACTTTTTTGCGCCACTGTATGCAGTATTTAGTAATCATGGCATTTCTGTCAAAAACATCTTTATTTTTTTAATAGTAAAACTGAAATACAGTGTGGCAAAAAAGTATTTAGCTAGCCACCGATTGTGCAAGTTCTCCCACTTAAAATGATGACAGAGGTCTGTAATTTTTATCATAAAACAGCCCCAAAGCATGATGTTTCCACCCCCATGCTTCACAGTAGTTATGGTGTTCTCGGGATGCAACTCAGTATTCTTCTTCCTCCAAACACGACAAGTTGAGTATACCAAAAAGTTCTATTTTGGTTTCATCTGACCACATGACATTCTCCCAATCCTCTGCTGTATCATCCATGTATCCATTTTGGTATAAACTCAACTCGTGGTGTTTGGAGGAAGAAGAATACTGAGTTGCATCCCAAGAACACCACACCTACTGTGAAGCATGGGGGTGGAAACATCATGCTTTGGGGCTGTTTTTCTGCTAAGGGGACAGGACAATTGATCCGTGTTAAGGAAAGAATGAATGGGGCCATGTATCGTGAGATTTTGAGCCAAAACCTCCTTCCATCAGTGAGAGCTTTGAATGGTTGACCAAATACTTATTTTCCACCATAATTTACAAATAAATTATTAAAAATTCCTACTATGTGAATTCCTGGATTTTTTGTTCCACGTTCTGTCTCTCTCACAGTTGAAGTGTACCTATGATGAAAATTACAGACCTCTGTCATCATTTTAAGTGGGAGAACTTGCAAAATCGGTGGCTGACTAAATACTTTTTTGCACCACTGTATGCAGTATTTAGTAATCATGGCATTTCTGTCAAAAACATCTTTATTTTTTTAATAGTAAAACTGAAATACAGTGTGGCAAAAAAGTATTTAGCCAGCCACCGATTGTGCAAGTTCTCCTACTTAAAATGATGACAGAGGTCTGTAATTTTTATCATAAAACAGCCCCAAAGCATGATGTTTCCACCCCCATGCTTCACAGTAGTTATGGTGTTCTCGGGATGCAACTCAGTATTCTTCTTCCTCCAAACACGACAAGTTGAGTATACCAAAAAGTTCTATTTTGGTTTCATCTGCCCACATGACATTCTCCCAATCCTCTGCTGTATCATCCATGTATCCATTTTGGTATAAACTCAACTCGTCGTGTTTGGAGGAAGAAGAATACTGAGTTGCATCCCAAGAACACCACACCTACTGTGAAGCATGGGGGTGGAAACATCATGCTTTGGGGCTGTTTTTCTGCTAAGGGGACAGGACAATTGATCCGTGTTAAGGAAATAATGAATTGGGCCATGTGTCGTGAGATTTTGAACCAAAACCAAATGAGAGCTTTGTATGGTTGACCAAATACTTATTTTCCACCATAATTTACAAATAAATTCTTTAAAATTCCTACAATGTGAATTCCTTGATTTTTTTTTCCACATTCTGTCTCTCACAGTTGAAGTGTACCTATGATGAAAATTACAGACCTCTGTCATCATTTTAAGTGGGAGAACTTGCACAATCGGTGGCTGACTAAATACTTTTTTGCCCCACTCTAAATGAAAGGAAAAAACTGTTGACTGGCATTGGGAATTACAGAAGGATGTTTCCATCCGCTGGATAGCCAGAGTTGGGAAAAATGGCTAAGTTAACTGTTGGGGACAAAGCACATTTGGGTCTAAAGTTAAAATAAAAAAGGGGAAAAAAATAAAGATTAATGATGAAAATCAAGGTTTGATGTTAAATTTAGAAAAATACATCCCTGTATTTCTGGTACTTCTTTTGAACACATTTTTTAATTTTCATTCTCACTTTCATATACACTGCGATGAGGTGGCGACTTGTCCAGGGTGTACCCCGCCTTCCGCCCGATTGTAGCTGAGATAGGCGCCAGCCCCCCCCCGCGACCCCAAAAAAGGGAATAAGCGGTAGAAAATCGATGGGATGGACTTTCATATACAGTACAGGCCAAAAGTTTGGACCCACCTTCCCCCCATTCAATGCATTTTCATGACTATTGTAGATCAGTGGTTCTGAAATGGGGGTACGCGTACCCCTGGGGGTACTTGAAGGTATGCCAAGGGGTACTTGAGATTTTTTAAAAATATTCAAAAAATAGTAACAATTCAAAAATTCTATAAATATATTTATTGAATAATACTTCAACAAAATAAGGTGAATGCTCGGTGCAATAAAACAAAACAACCTAAACATGCAAAAACTGTGGAGTTTTTAACAGTAGGATGTTTTCCCAATAATGGCGGTGCGTTCAAAGACAACTCAATAAGGTGAACGTTCGGTGCAATAAAACAGAACAACCTAAATATGCAAAAACTGTGGAGTTTTTAACAGTATGATATTTTCCCAATAATGGCGGTGCGTTCAAAGTCAACTCAATAAGGGGAATGCTCGGTGCAATAAAACAAAACAACCTAAACATGCAAAAACTGCGGAGTTTTTAACAGTGTGATATTTTCCCAATAATGGCGGTGCGTTCAAAGACAACTCAATAAGGTGAATGCTCGGTGCAATAAAACAAAACAACCTAAACATGCAAAAACTGTGGAGTTTTTAACAGTGTGATATTTTCCCAATAATGGCGGTGCGTTCAAAGACAACTCAATAAGGTGAATGCTCGGTGCAATAAAACAAAACAACCTAAACATGCAAAAACTGTGGAGTTTTTAACCGTATGATATTTTCCCAATAAATGTGGCTTTGGTTTAGTGTTTGGGGACATGTAGCCTCCATAAACTATTGCTTTGAATTGCTTGAGTCCCAACGTTCCCTGAAGGCAACATGACCAGGTATTTTCTTTCGTGAGGCTGTCTGTTCTGATTCCACGGCCCTCTCAGTTGATCACAAAATTTGGGTCAAAAGTCGGAATCTGAAAAAATAAAAATAAAATAAGTAAAGCTAATATTAGGAAAAAAAAACATTTGACTTGGGGGAAAAAAAACAGAAGCTGAATTATATGAAAGTGAAACATGAATATAAAGAATGTATGCAAAATAATTACAGGAGTGAATCATAATTATGTTCAATTTGAAATAATTGTGTGCATTTATTTTTTTTAATGCAATCATGTATTATTCAAAATCCAACATCGAAACGTTGATTTTTTGGAACCTTTTTTCGGCCCTAATTTAGCTCCACAAGCTTGAAGTGTGATACACAAATATTATCTAAGAAGGGCATTCCTAAAATTCGAATGAGGACTTTTCGAACTCTTGTTTGATTACTAGATGTATTCTCTTTGGTCCATATTGAGATTTGAACTATCAAAAATGCTTGACTGGAATGGATGGACGACTTACGCAGTAGATAATCACATGGACTTAACCACCTTAACTCTAAAAGTTTGATAAAAATCAAAATAGTGTCTGGAAATCAGACGATAAGACTGAAATGGAAATTAAAATATAACCTTATAATAAAGGGGAACATTATCACAATTTCAAAAGGGTTAAAAACAATAAAAATCAGTTCCCAGTGGCATGTTGTATTTTTGGAATTTTTTTTCAAAATTTTACCGGTCTCCGAATATCCCTAAAAAAAGCTTTAAAGTGCTTGATTTTCGCTATTTGCGATGCCACTATCCATTTCCCTGTGACGTCATACAGTGCTGCCAATGTAAACAAACAATGGCGAATAGCACAGCAAGATATAGTGACATTAGCTCGGATTCAGACTCGGATTTCTGCGGCTTAAGCGATTCAACAGATTACGCATGTATTGAAACGGATGGTTGGAATATGAAAGTACTGAAGAAGAAACTGAAGCTATTGAGCCAATAGCTATTGACGATATTCATAGCCATAGCATGGCCGAATAGCTGCGTTTGCATCGCCGGTAAAATGTGCGGACCAAACGATCAGGACTTTCGTATATTGTGACACTGGAGCAACTTAAATCCGTCGATTGGTAAGTGGGTTTTTTTCGCATTAAATGTGGGTGGAAGGAAACGTAATATAGTTGCAAATGCATCTGCAGGTTATCCATACATCTCTGTACCATGTCTGCTTTAGCACCGCCGGTAAATAGCATGTTAGCATCGATTAGCGTAGCATGTTAGTATCGATTAGCTGGCAGTCAACATCAACAAAACTCACCTTTGTGATTTCTGTGACTTTATCGTTACAAATGCATCTGCAGGTTATCCATACATCTCTGTGCCATGTCTGCTTTAGCACCGCCGGTAAATAGCATGTTAGCGTCGATTAGCGTAGCATGTTAGTATCGATTAGCTGGCAGTCAACATCAACAAAACTCACCTTTGTGATTTCTGTGACTTCATCGTTACAAATGCATCTGCAGGTTATCCATACATCTCTGTGCCATGTCTGCTTTAGCACCGCCGGTAAATAGCATGTTAGCGTCGATTAGCGTAGCATGTTAGCATCGATTAGCTGACAGTCACACCGCGACCAAATATGTCTGATTAGCACATAAGTCAACATCAACAAAACTCACCTTTGTGATTTCGTTGACTTTATGGTTGCAAATGCATCTGCAGGTCATCCATACACCTCTGTGCCATGTCTGTCATCGCCGGTAAAATGTGGAGACACTCTGGTACATTCAATGGGGGTCTGGCGGCAGACACTTTCGCATCTTCGGACCAGTGGTGCAACTTGAATCCGTCGATTATTAAGTGTTTTTTTTTCGCATTAAATGTGGGTGGAAGGAAACGTAATATAGTTGCAAATGCATCTGCAGGTTATCCATACATCTCTGTGCCATGTCTGCTTTAGCACCGCCGGTAAATAGCATGTTAGCATCAATTAGCGTAGCATGTTAGTATCGATTAGCTGGCAGTCAACATCAACAAAACTCACCTTTGTGATTTCTGTGACTTTATCGTTACAAATGCATCTGCAGGTTATCCATACATCTCTGTGCCATGTCTGCTTTAGCACCGCCGGTAAATAGCATGATAGCGTCGATTAGCGTAGTATGTTAGCATCGATTAGCTGGCAGTCACGCCGCGACCTAATATGTCTGATTAGCACATAAGTCAACATCAACAAAACTCACCTTTGTGATTTCGTTGACTTTATAGTTGCAAATGCATCTGCAGGTTATCCATACATCTCTGTGCTATGTCTGTCATCGCCGGTAAAATGTGGAGACACTCTGGTACATTCAATGGGGGTCTGGCGGCAGACACTTTCGCATCTTCGGACCAGTGGTGCAACTTGAATCCGTCGATTATTAAGTGTTTTTTTTTCGCATTAAATGTGGGTGGAAGGAAACGTAATATAGTTGCAAATGCATCTGCAGGTTATCCATACATATCTGTGCCATGTCTGCTTTAGCACCGCTGGTAAATAGCATGTTAGCATCAATTAGCGTAGCATGTTAGTATCGATTAGCTGGCAGTCAACATCAACAAAACTCACCTTTGTGATTTCTGTGACTTCATCGTTACAAATGCATCTGCAGGTTATCAATACATCTCTGTGCCATGTCTGCTTTAGCACCGCCGGTAAATAGCATGTTAGCGTCGATTAGCGTAGCATGTTAGCATCGATTAGCTGACAGTCACGCCGCGACCAAATATGTCTGATTAGCACATAAGTCAACATCAACAAAACTCACCTTTGTGATTTCGTTGACTTTATCGTTGCAAATGCATCTGCAGGTTATCCATACATCTCTGTGCCATGTCTGTCATCGCCGGTAAAATGTGGAGACACTTTGGCACATTCAATGGGGGTCTGGCGGCAGACACTTTCGCATCTTCGGGCCAGTGGTGCAACTTGAATCCGTCGATTATTAAGTGTTTTTTTTCGCATTAAATGTGGGTGGAAGGAAATGTAATATAGTTGCAAATGCATCTGCAGGTTATCCATACATCTCTGTGCCATGTCTGCTTTAGCACCGCCGGTAAATAACATGTTAGCATCGATTAGCATAGCATGTTAGTATCGATTAGCTGGCAGTCAACATCAACAAAACTCACCTTTGTGATTTCTGTGACTTTATCGTTACAAATGCATCTGCAGGTTATCCATACATCTCTGTGCCATGTCTGCTTTAGCACCGCCGGTAAATAGCATGTTAGCGTCGATTAGCGTAGCATGTTAGTATCGATTAGCTGGCAGTCAACATCAACAAAACTCACCTTTGTGATTTCTGTGACTTTATCGTTAAAAATGTATCTGCAGGTTATCCATACATCTCTGTGTCATGTCTGCTTTAGCACCGCCGGTAAATAGCATGTTAGCGTCGATTAGCGTAGCATGTTAGCATCGATTAGCTGGAAGTCACGCCGCGACCAAATATGTCTGATTAGCACATAACTCAACACCATCAACAAAACTCACCTTTGTGATTTCGTTGACTTTATAGTTGCAAATGCATCTGCAGGTTATCCATACATCTCTGTGCTATGTCTGTCATCGCCGGTAAAATGTGGAGACACTCTGGTACATTCAATGGGGGTCTGGCGGCAGACACTTTCGCATCTTCGGACCAGTGGTGCAACTTGAATCCGTCGATTATTAAGTGTTTTTTTTTCGCATTAAATGTGGGTGGAAGGAAACGTAATATAGTTGCAAATGCATCTGCAGGTTATCCATACATATCTGTGCCATGTCTGCTTTAGCACCGCTGGTAAATAGCATGTTAGCATCAATTAGCGTAGCATGTTAGTATCGATTAGCTGGCAGTCAACATCAACAAAACTCACCTTTGTGATTTCTGTGACTTCATCGTTACAAATGCATCTGCAGGTTATCAATACATCTCTGTGCCATGTCTGCTTTAGCACCGCCGGTAAATAGCATGTTACCGTCGATTAGCGTAGCATGTTAGCATCGATTAGCTGACAGTCACGCCGCGACCAAATATGTCTGATTAGCACATAAGTCAACATCAACAAAACTCACCTTTGTGATTTCGTTGACTTTATCGTTGCAAATGCATCTGCAGGTTATCCATACATCTCTGTGCCATGTCTGTCATCGCCGGTAAAATGTGGAGACACTTTGGCACATTCAATGGGGGTCTGGCGGCAGACACTTTCGCATCTTCGGGCCAGTGGTGCAACTTGAATCCGTCGATTATTAAGTGTTTTTTTTCGCATTAAATGTGGGTGGAAGGAAATGTAATATAGTTGCAAATGCATCTGCAGGTTATCCATACATCTCTGTGCCATGTCTGCTTTAGCACCGCCGGTAAATAACATGTTAGCATCGATTAGCATAGCATGTTAGTATCGATTAGCTGGCAGTCAACATCAACAAAACTCACCTTTGTGATTTCTGTGACTTTATCGTTACAAATGCATCTGCAGGTTATCCATACATCTCTGTGCCATGTCTGCTTTAGCACCGCCGGTAAATAGCATGTTAGCGTCGATTAGCGTAGCATGTTAGTATCGATTAGCTGGCAGTCAACATCAACAAAACTCACCTTTGTGATTTCTGTGACTTTATCGTTAAAAATGTATCTGCAGGTTATCCATACATCTCTGTGTCATGTCTGCTTTAGCACCGCCGGTAAATAGCATGTTAGCGTCGATTAGCGTAGCATGTTAGCATCGATTAGCTGGAAGTCACGCCGCGACCAAATATGTCTGATTAGCACATAAGTCAACACCATCAACAAAACTCACCTTTGTGATTTCGTTGACTTTATCGTTGCAAATGCATCTGCAGGTTATCCATACATCTCTGTGCCATGTCTGTCATCGCCGGTAAAATGTGGAGCCACTTTGGTACATTCAATGGGGGTCTGGCGGCAGACACTTTCGCATCTTCGGGCCAGTGGTGCAACTTGAATCCGTCGATTATTAAGTGGGTTTTTTTCGCATTAAATGTGGGTGGAAGGAAACGTAATATAGTTGCAAATGCATCTGCAGGTTATCCATACATCTCTGTGCCATGTCTGCTTTAGCACCGCCGGTAAATAGCATGTTAGCGTCGATTAGCGTAGCATGTTAGTATCGATTAGCTGGCAGTCAACATCAACAAAACTCACCTTTGTGATTTCTGTGACTTTATCGTTACAAATGCATCTGCAGGTTATCCATACATCTCTGTGCCATGTCTGCTTTAGCACCGCCGGTAAATAGCATGTTAGCGTCGATTAGCGTAGCATGTTAGCATCAATTAGCTGACAGTCACACCGCGACCAAATATGTCTGATTAGCACATAAGTCAACATCAACAAAACTCATCTTTGTGATTTCGTTGACTTTATGGTTGCAAATGCATCTGCAGGTTATCCATACATCTCTGTGCCATGTCTGTCATCGCCGGTAAAATGTGGAGTCACTTTGGTAGATTCAATGGGGGTCTGGCGGCAGACACTTTCGCATCTTCGGGCCAGTGGTGCAACTTGAATCCCTCCCTGTTAGTGTTGTTACAACCTCCGACAACACACCGGCGAGGCATGATGTCTCCAAAGTTCCAAAAAATAGTCGAAAAAATGGAAAATAACAGAGCTGAGACCCAATGTTTGCAATGTGTTGAAAATGAAAATGGCGGCTGTATTACCTCGGCGACGTCACATTCTGACGTCATCGCCTCCAGAGCGATAAACAGAAAGGCGTTTAATTCGCCAAAATTCACCCATTTAGAGTTCGGAAATCGGTTAAAAAAATATATGGTCTTTTTTCTGCACCATCAAGGTATATATTGATGCTTACATAGGTCTGGTGATAATATTCCCCTTTAAAGTTGCCTCTCCTTCCAGAAAGTTGAATTAATGAATCCTGCAACCCACTCAAAGGACAAACAGATCATTTCATCATTAAATTCTATTTAGTGATCAACAATTGTTTGCAGATTTAATCTTCAATTTATCCAGGGCAATTAAAAAGGTTGCTATCGTAATAATAAGTCTTGGTAGCAGGTGTGTGCACTACTTTTACCTAATGTCTCATTTTGGAGCGTTTTACGCCCATTGACTCCCAAATGTTTTTAATTAAAGACTCATTAGTCCTTCCCAGAATATTCTTTGTAACCCCATATAGGCTAGTGACAATGGACACATTTTTTTCTTAATAGAGGAATCTAAAAGCACTAATGTGACTTATGCCGGTGCGATGATCATTAAAATACACTCTACTGCCAAAATTATTTTGACACCTGCCTTGACTCACATATGAACTTGAAGTGCCATCCCATTCCAAACCCCTAGGGTTCAATAAAGTTTTGGTCCATCTTTTGCAGCTATTACAGATTCAACTCTTCTGGGAAGGCTGTCCACAATGTTGCGCAGTGTGTTTATAGGAATGTTCGACCATTCTTCCAAAAGTGCATTAATGAGTTCACACACTGATGTTGGTCGAGAAGGCCTGGCTCTCAGTCTCCGTTCTAATTCATCCCAAAGGTGTTCTATTGGGTTCAGGTCAGGACTCTGTGCAGGCCAGTCAAGTTCATCCACACCAGACTCTGTCATCCATCTTTATGGACCTTGCTTTATGCACAATGTTGGAAGAGAAAGGGGCCCATTCCAAACTGTTCCCAAAAGGTTGGGAGCATGGAATCGTCCAAAATGTTTTGGTATCCTGAAGCATTCAAAGTTCCTTTCACTGGAACTAAGGGGCCATGCCCAACTCCTGAAAAACAACCCCACCATTATTCCTCTTCCACCAAATTTTACACTCGGCACAATGCAGTCCGAAATGTACCGTTCTCTTGGCGACCTCTAAACCCGGACTCGTCCATCAGATTGCCAGATGAAAAAGCGTATTAATCACTCCAGAGACCGCGTCTCCACTGCTTTAAAATCCAGTGGCGAAGTGCTTTACACCACTGCATCCAACGCTTTGCTGTGGACTTGGTGATGTATGGCTTAGATGCAGCTGCTCGGCCATGGAAACCCATTCCATGAAGCTCTCTGCGCACTGTACGTGGGCTAATTGGAATGTCACGTAAAGTTTGGAGCTCTGTAGCGAACGACTGTGTAGAAAGTCGGCGACCTCTTTGCTCATCCGCTGACCCGCTCTTGTCAGTTTAAATGGCCTAGCACTTCGTGGCTGAGTTGCTGTTGTTCCCAAAATCTTCCATTTTCTTACAATAAAGCCTAAAGTTGACTTTGGAATATTTAGGAGGGAGGGAATTTCACGACTGGTATTGTTGCACAGGTGGAACCCTATGAAGAGTTCCATGCTGGAAATCACTGAGCTCCCCAGAGCGGCCCATTCTTTCACAAATGTTTGTAGAAACAGTCTCAGTGCCTAAGTCAGGGGTGTCCAAAGTGCGGCCCGGGGGGCATTTTCGGCCCGCGGCTAATCGTTTGCCGGCCCGCCACACATTCTGCAAAAATTGCAAAATTGATAGTATTGCAAAAATTTTAAAAAACATTTAAAAAAGTGGAATGAGGTGAAATTTAATGAGAAAAAGTGGCAATGTTGACAGATGTTGTTCCTTTTGTCTTTATTTTCTTTCTTTTTTTTCATTGCTCAAAAAAAAAAAGGACAAAAAAAACTATGTTATAATGAATTATTACTTAAAAATTATCACTTAAAAATGTTTTATGTGGAAAAAAATATTGCATATGTTGTGTGGTTGCCATATAAAAACATCAAAGTTTTTACAAAGGAGCATAAAACAAACAAAATAATAGTTCAAACTTAAAATCGACAGATATATCAGAAGTTGATCTTGAAATTTAAGTTTTAATTAGTGAACTAAATAATATCAATCAATCAATCAATCAATCAATGTTTATTTATATAGCCCCAAATCACAAATGTCTCAAAGGACTGCACAAATCATTACGACTACAACATCCTCGGAAGAACCCACAAAAGGGCAAGGAAAACTCACACCCAGTGGGCAGGGAGAATTCACATCCAGTGGGACGCCAGTGACAATGCTGACTATGAGAAACCTTGGAGAGGACCTCAGATGTGGGCAACCCCCCCCTCTAGGGGACCGAAAGCAATGGATGTCGAGCGGGTCTAACATGATACTGTGAAAGTTCAATCCATAGTGGCTCCAACACAGCCGCGAGAGTTCAGTTCAAGCGGATCCAAGACAGCAGCGAGAGTCCCGTCCACAGGAAACCATCTCAAGCGGAGGCGGATCAGCAGCGTAGAGATGTCCCCAACCGATACAGGCGAGCGGTCCATCCTGGGTCCCGACGAGCGGTCCATCCTGGGTCTCGACTCTGGACAGCCAGTACTTCATCCATGGTCATCGGACCGGACCCCCTCCACAAGGGAGGGGGGGACATAGGAGAAAGAAAAGAAGCGGCAGATCAACTGGTCTAAAAAGGAGGTCTATTTAAAGGCTAGAGTATACAGATGAGTTTTAAGGTGAGACTTAAATGCTTCTACTGTGGTAGCATCTCGAACTGTTACCGGGAGGGCATTCCAGAGTACTGGAGCCCGAACGGAAAACGCTCTATAGCCCGCAGACTTTTTTTGGGCTCTAGGAATCACTAATAAGCCGGAGTCTTTTGAACGCAGATTTCTTGCCGGGACATATGGTACAATACAATCGGCAAGATAGGATGGAGCTAGACCGTGTAGTATTTTATACGTAAGTAGTAAAACCTTAAAGTCACATCTTAAGAAAAATAAAAATAAAAATAAAAATAAAAATGTAGCACTTTATGAGTGGGGAACCTTTCAGATCTCAAATATATTTAGTAGGATTTTATTTAACTTTTCACTGTGATTACTCCAAAAATATTAAATAATTAAAATCAATGGTGCATTACTGCATTACTGATCTTTGAGGGCTTTAATTGCTAAATAAAGAAGCTCTCCTGAAGGAATCAATAAAGTACTATCTATCTATCTATCTATCTATCTATCTATCTATCTATCTATCCATCTATCTATCTATCTATCTATCTATCTATCTATCTATCTATCTATCTATCTATCTATCTATCTATCTATCTATCTATCTATCTATCTATCTATCTATCTATCTATCTATCTATCTATCTATCTATCTATCTATCTATCTAAATACTGCATATTTCAGTTTTACTATAAAAAACAAAGTTGTCTTTGACAGAAAAGGCATAAAACCTTATTTGTTTTACTTTATATCAACATCAAGTTGATGTAAAGATTTACTGTAAGCATTAAATAAAAAATAAAAAATAATAATTTGTGTCTGTCTATCTGTGTTGGCCCTGCGATGAGGTGGCGACTTGTCCAGGGTGTACCCCGCCTTCCGCCCGATTGTAGCTGAGATAGGCGCCAGCGGCCCCCCGCGACCCCAAAAGGGAATAAGCGGTATAAAATGGATGGATGGATGACTAATTTTTAACATTTTAGTGACTGAGACCCTCTTTGCTCCCCAGGAGCCCTAAGGATTAAAAAAAAAAATCCATATATTTTGTTATGGTTTGAAAATGAAAAATATCAAAATGGCCCCTGCATACTTAAAATTTTTCCGTGAGCGGCCCTCTGTGGAAAAAGTTTGGACACCCCTGGCCTAAGTGCTTGATTTTATACACCTGGGCCAAGTGACTAGGACACCTGATTCTGATCATTTGTATTGGTGGCCAAATACTTTTGGCAATATATCAATCAATCAATCGATGTTTATTTATATAGCCCCAAATCACGAATGTCTCAAAGGACTGCACAAATCATTACGACTACAACATCCTCGGAAGAACCCACAAAGGGGCAAGGAAAACTCACACCCAGTGGGCAGGGAGAATTCACATCCAGTGGGACGCCAGTGACAATGCTGACTATGAGAAACCTTGGAGAGGACCTCAGATGTGGGCAACCCCGCCCCCTATAGTGTAGCTTACGGCATTTACTCTATCTTCAACACTGGATTTTAGTTTTTTGTCTTGTGTGCCGCGGGAAATTATGCAACTTCACGTAATTTATGCCAAAAATATTTTTTGCAAATCAATAGATATAATCAGCCAATAATTTGCCGTTGCTTAGTGTCTGTGCCGTGTAAAATTTGGCAGGGTAACCACGTAATACTCCATGTTATGAGGTGGCAGCATTGCTTTGTAAAAGTCGGAATGTGTCGGGTGAGACAAGGATGGTTTGTTGTGAACGTGGACCCCGACTTAACAATATGAAAAACTTATTCAGGTGTTACCATTTAGTGGTCAATTGTACGGAATATGTACTGTACTGTGCAATCTACTAATAAAAGTCTCAATCAATCCCGATATGCAGACCACAGTGGGAGGCAGTGTGTGAGGACTGGTGGGCATGGTTTATGGTGTATGCGTTGACGTGAACACAACAAAGGTAGGATCTTAAAATATTTATTTAACAAAAAGAGAGCTCTGAACAGAAATACTGGAACTAATAAAAAAGGCAAACCAAAAACGCTAGTATGAAAACTAGGAAATACAAACAGAAAACTAAACTTGGCATGAAAGCACACACGAGAAAACAAATCAGTATGAAAACTGGAATAATCAAGTGGCATAGCATGAGAGCTAGCGAGAATAAACGTAGAAAAAGTAGCAGTCGTCACTTGTTGCATGAGAGCAATTTATGAACCCCGACTGAATGAACAGAAGAGGCTGGCTTAAATAGGAGGGTGATAATTAGTAGCAGGTATGCGGGGCGAGACTAGCAGGTGGACTGATGAGTGACCATGGTGACAAAGCAAACAGGAAATAAGGAGTCGGAGAAATATACAAAATGGAAAAATAAATAGTATAGATCTGAGCAGCAGATCGCAACACAGTGTGCAGGTAAAAAAAGGTATGCAATGCTTAAACCCAAAATGAACGAAAGGGAAAGGAAAAGACTACAACAAAAGGAAAGTCAAACTGAACTAGCTACAAAGTAAACAGAGACAGAATGCTGGACAACAGCAAAAACTTACGGCGTCCACAAAGTACATCCCTACGTAACAATGTCCACACAAACAACGTAGATAACCTTGCTTGCTAACACAAAGTACATTTTTTAACGCTGCTGTCTTGGATCCGCTTTGAACTGAACTCTCGCGGCTGTGTTGGAGCCACTATGGATTGAACTTTCACAGTATCATGTTAGACCCGCTCGACATCCATTGCTTTCGGTCCCCTGGGGGGGGGGGGGGGGGGGTTGCCCACATCTGAGGTCCTCTCCAAGGTTTCTCATAGTCAGCATTGTCACTGGCGTCCCACTGGATGTGAATTCTCCCTGCCCACTGGGTGTGAGTTTTCCTTGCCCTTTTGTGGGTTCTTCCGAGGATGTTGTAGTCGTAATGATTTGTGCAGTCCTTTGAGACATTTGTGATTTGGTGCTATATAAATAAACATTGATTGATTGATTAACGTTTTCTGTTGGTTTTTGGCCTCCGGATTTTTTTCATGACAAAAATGTGCCTTGCCTTAAAAAAGGTTGAAAAAGACTGAACTAATCAGTAATAATGTTGGTTCCTGCTTCATGGTGTCAAGAATGCTGGTTAAGTCAGTGTGAAATTTTACAATGCAAAAGTAATTAGGGTCCGCCAGGCCCATGGCAAAGGACTCCTGTGGCCAAGGACCCTATTGAAACTGCTGTTTTATTATTATTCCGCACCTACACGCTGTAATTTGACCCCCTTAACATGCTTCAAAATTCACTAAATTTGACACACGTCGGTATAGCAAACCTTCCCAACATATTAAGCAGCCAATCCCCCAAAATGAAAATTGCGCTCTAGCGCCCCCTAGGAAAACATTACAGACAAAACTGCATGTAACTTCTGTTAGGAATGTCATAGTGACATGAAACAAAAACTCCTATGTAGGTCTGAGTTAGACCCAATTTTCATACACTCACTTCTTTCAGCAAAAATCCACAGGAAGTTGGCAAAAACCCCTTCAAAATAAAATTTTCGCAAAAAATGCAATTTTTGCCTCTTTGCGCTGTAATTTGACCCCTTTAAAATGCTTCAAAAGTCACCAAACTTGGCGCACACATAAGGACTGGCGAATATTGCGATCTAATGAAAAAACCAAACCCTAAAACTCAAAATTGCGCTCTAGTGTTATGTTTGAATAAAACACTGAAAAAAACTGCTCCTAGGAAGAAAACACAGACAAAATTGCTTGTAACTTCCGGTAAGAATGTTGGAGGGACATAAAACAAAAACCTCTATGTAGGTCTCGCTTAGACCTACATTTCATAGATTGACAACCCCCAACAAAAATCAACAGGAAGTTTGCAATCCCCCCTTCAAAACAAAAGTTTTGTAAAAACCGGTGACCTTTCTTCAAACATTATCTCCTCTGAGTGCGTTTGTTGTTTTGGCTTCAAACTCGCACAGGAGAGAGATTGAACCCTTCTGATTAAAAGCATAGAACAGAGTTTTGATAAGTTCTCAGGTTTTGATTTTACGCGCCTTCAAAGAACAGCTGTGAAAAGTCTCCTAAAAAATGTCATTTTTGCCTCTTTGAGCTGTTATTTGACCCCTTTAAAATTATTCGAAACTCACCAAACTTGACACACACATCAGGTCTGGCAAAAATTGCGATCTGATGAAAAAACCTAACCTCAAAACTCAAAATTGCGCTCTACCGCCCCCCTAGGAATACAACACGGACAAACGGCTCCTAGGAAGAAAACACAGACAAAACTGCTTGTAACTTCCGGTAGGAATGTCAGAGAGACATGACACAAAAAACACTATGTAGGTCTCACTTAGACCTACATTTTAATAATTAACATACTTTAGCAAAAATCAACAGGAAGTTTGATATTTTCACTTCAATACAACAACTGCATCACTTTCACCATGCATTAGATTCTCAAAATAGTGGCTCCAAGGCGTCTTCTAACGCTTATCCGGCCGTGGGTCTCGGGGGCAGCAGCCAAAGGCGGACCCGACCAACGCTGCTTGCAGCTTTAATTCATATTGATCCAATTGTACAGTACCGCTGTTAAATAATTAACTTGTGCTACTGGATTCGTTGCTATCCTAATTGTGCAAGCCAATTAGTCCCGTTTGTTTCATCATTTCTGCCCTACAAAAGCTACTCCCTCTTAATGGTGGCCTGTGTGCCATTACAGTATGATCACGGAAAAGGAACAAATGCATTGAAGACATAATTAAATGTTGAGCAGATTAAGATGAAGAAGGAACTTTTCACTTTTTCTCATGAACGTGTCTCTGCCAAGACCACGGGCTCTATTCAAGGCTTGTATGACCGCTATCGTTCATCTTTAAGCTTGGAGGGTGAAGGGAAAGTCGTAGCCGCGGCTGCCGGCCAAAAGCAACAGCCACATCAGTCAGGAGAACACAAAGAGCCTGTATTCGAGCAGAACATAATGGGGCCACGAAAGCGATTGCACAACCAGAGTCTCTCGCACATACTGTATTACGGCGCTATATGCTCACGGCAAATGGCATGAGGACCGCAAGAGAGGCGCTGGCCAGTATCCAAATACAGCTCGCCTTTTTTGTTTGATCTGCAATTAAAGGCCTACTGAAATGAGATTTTCTTATTTAAACGGGGATAGCAGGTCCATTCTATGTGTCATACTTGATCATTTCGCCATATTGCCATATTTTTGCTGAAAGGATTTAGTAAAGAACATCCACGATAAAGTTCGCAACTTTTGGTCGCCAACAGAAAAGCCTTGCCTGTGACATCACGGGTTGTAGGGCTCCTCACATCTTCACATTGTTTTTAATGGTCTAGCCCCATCCTATCTTGCCGATTGTATTGTACCATATGTCCCGGCAAGAAATCTGCGTTCAAAGGACTCCGGCTTATTAGGGATTCCCAAAGCCCAAAAAAAGTCTGCGGGCTATAGAGCTTTTTCATTTCGGGCTCCAGTACTCTGGAATGCAGACAGTTCGAGATGCCACCTCAGTAGAAGCATTTAAGTCTCACCTTAAAACTCATTTGTATACTCCAGCCTTTAAATAGACTCCCTTTTTAGACCAGTTGATCAGCCGTTTCTTTTCTTTTTCTTCTATGTCCCACTCTCCCTTGTGGAGGGGGTCCGGTCCGATCCGGTGGCCATGTACTGCTTGCCTGTGTATCGGCTGGGGACATCTCTGCGCTGCTGATCCGCCTCCGCTTGGGATGGTTTCCTGCTGGCTCCGCTGTGAACGGGACTCTCGCTGCTGTGTTGGATCCGCTTTGGACTGGACTCTCGCGACTGTGTTGGATCCATTATGGATTGAACTTTCACAGTATCATGTTAGACCCGCTCGACATCCATTGCTTTCCTCCTCTCCAAGGTTCTCATAGTCATCATTGTCACCGACGTCCCACTGGGTGTGAGTTTTCCTTGCCCTTATGTGGGCCTACTGAGGATGTCGTAGTGGTTTGTGCAGCCCTTTGAGACACTAGTGATTTAGGACTATATAAGGAAACATTGATTGATTAATGGGAGCCTCCAGCAAAAAGAGCTATTCGGACCAAGAAAACGACAATTTCGCCATTAATTTGAGTGAGGATGAAAGATTCGTGTTTGTTACGACCTGGAAATAAATGAGAGGACCCAGATGCAGAGAGGAAATTTCCAAAATTAACAGCTTTTATTTTGAAATAACTTTTTAACCTCCGGTAAAAAAAAGTAAAAAAGGGCTCTCCCACGGCGTGGCGCAGTGGGAGAGTAGCTGTGCGCAGCCCAAGGGTCCCTGGTTCAATCTCCACCTAGTACCAACCTCGTCACGTCCGTTGTGTCCTGAGCAAGACACTTCACCCTTGCTCCTGATGAGTGCTGGTTAGCGCCTTGCATGGCAGCTCCCTCCATCAGTGTGTGAATGTGTGTGTGAATGGGTAAATGTGGAAGTAGTGTCAAAGCGCTTTGAGTACCTTGAAGGTAGAAAAGCGCTATACAAGTACAACCCATTTATTTATTTATTTTTTAAAAAGTATTTCACAAAAATATATACAAATGCAATATCTATGAATAAACAAAAAATCACTCAATCAATGAGGAAATAAAACGAAATTTGAAAATAACAAAAAACTCACCAATAAGGTCGACAAAGGAAAACCAAGGACGCTCGAAGGAGGAAAAAAGTAAACTCAAAATTTCAGCAAAAAATAACTGCTATGATCAAAAATTAGGGAGAACAAGAAAAAACAGGAGCAAGGCAAGGAGGGAATCAAGGACATGGACGTGGACGCTAGAAAGGCACGATAGACGAGACGATCTGGCAAAGGACAAACGGGAAAGTGAGCTTAAATAGGATTATTTTTTTTTAATTGAATTATATTTATATAGCGCTTTTCTCAAGTGACTCAAAGCGCTTTACATAGTGACACCCAATATCTAAGTTACATTTAAACCAGTGTGGGTGGCACTGGGAGCAGGTGGGTAAAGTTTCTTGCCCAAGGACACAACGGCAGTAACTAGGATGGCACAAGCGGGAATCGAACCTGCAACCCTCAAGTTGCTGACACGGCCACTCTACCAACCAAGCTATGCGGGAGTGATGGGGAACAGGTGGAAACAATCCGGAATCAAGTATGACGTCAGACTGGTGACACAAGAGGAAGGACCCGTGATCTGAAAAAAGAGGGCAGCTTTTCAAAATAAAATACATAAATCACAAAACAGAAAAACAAACAAGACTTCCCTCACCGCGGTGTGACAGTGTTTGAGGATATTGATAGCGACGGACTAGGAAAAATAAATAAATAAACGCGATTGCATTGGGACGGATTCAGATGTTTTTAGACACATTTACTTAAATAATTCCGGGAAATCCCTTATCTTTCTATTGTGTTGCTAGTGTTTTAGTGAGTTTAACAGTACCTGATAAAAGGAAAGTCAAACTGAACTGGCTACAAAGTAAACAGAGACAGAATGCTGGACAACAGCAAAAACTTACGGCGTCCACAAAGTACATCCCTACGTGACACGACAAACGACAATGTCCACACAAACAACGTAGATAACCTTCCTTGCTAACACAAAGTACATTTTTTAACGCTGCTGTCTAGGATCCGCTTTGAACTGAACTCTCGCGGCTGTGTTGGAGCCACTAAGGATTGAACTTTCACAGTATCATGTTGGACCCGCTCGACAGCCATTGCTTTCGGTACGATAGACGAGACGATCTGGCAAAGGACAAATGGGAAAGTGAGCTTAAATCGGATGCGGGAGTGATGGGGAACAGGTGGAAACTATCAGGAATCAAGTATGACGCCAGACTGGTGACACAAGAGGAAGGACCCGTGATCTGAAAAAAGAGGGTAGCTTTTCAAAATAAAATACATAAATCACAAAACAGAAAAACAAACAAGACTTGATAGCGACTGACTAAAAAAATAAATAAATAAACGCGATTGCATTGGGACGGATTCAGATGTTTTTAGACACATTTACTAAAATAATTCCGGGAAATCCCTTATCTTTCTATTGTGTTGCTAGTGTTTTAGTGAGTTTAACAGTACCTGATAAAAGGAAAGTCAAACTGAACTGGCTACAAAGTAAACAGAGACAGAATGCTGGACAACAGCAAAAACTTACGGCGTCCACAAAGTACATCCCTACGTGACACGACAAACGACAATGTCCACACAAACAACGTAGATAACCTTCCTTGCTAACACAAAGTACATTTTTTAACGCTGCTGTCTTGGATCCGCTTTGAACTGAACTCTCGCGGCTGTGTTGGAGCCACTAAGGATTGAACTTTCACAGTATCATGTTAGACCCGCTCGACATCCATTGCTTTCGGTACGATAGACGAGACGATCTGGCAAAGGACAAACGGGAAAGTGAGCTTAAATCGGATGCGGGAGTGATGGGGAAAAGGTGGAAACAATCAGGAATCAAGGATGACGTCAGACTGGTGACACAAGAGGAAGGACCCGTGATCTGAAAAAAGAGGGTAGCTTTTCAAAATAAAATACATAAATCACAAAACAGAAAAACAAACAAGACTTGATAGCGACTGACTAGGAAAAATAAATAAATAAACGCGATTGCATTGGGACGGATTCAGATGTTTTTAGACACATTTACCAAAATAATTCCGGGAAATCCCTTATCTTTCTATTGTGTTGCTAGTGTTTTAGTGAGTTTAATAGTACCTGATAGTCGGAGGTGTGTGTCCACGGGTGTCTTGACGCCAGTGGACGGCGCAAGCTCAGCTGATCTCTGGTAAAAAGCGACTTTTTACCACAATTTTCTCACCGAAACCTGCTGGTTGACATTCGGTCGGGATCCATGTTCGCTTGACCGCTGTGATCCATAGTGAAGTTTCACCTCCGGGAATTTTAAACAAGGAATCACCGTGTGTTTGTGTGGCTAAAGGCTAAAGCTTCCCAACTCCATATTTCTACTTTGACTTCTCCAATTTTAATTGAACAAATTGCAAAGGATTCAGCAACACAGATCTCCAAAATACTGTGTAATTATGCGGTTAAAGCAGACGACTTTTAGCTGTGTGTGTGTGCAGGGCTCATATTTCCTGACAGTCCGTGACGTCACGCGTACACGTCATCATTCCGCGACGTTTTCAACAGGATACTTCGCGGGAAATTTAAAATTGCAATTTAGTAAACTAAAAAGGCTGTATTAGCATGTGTTGCAATGTTAATATTTCATCATTGATATATAAACTATCAGACTGCGTGGTCGGTAGTAGTGGGTTTCTGTAGGCCTTTAAAACGTCTCTAAATCCGTGCAATGTCAATACTTTGACACTTCAATGGAAACACCGTAAGCTTGTGTAGAGAAGAAGGGTTACTCTGCTCCAAACACGGCCACTTCCTTTGGTCGTTAGAGGAAGGGGAAAGAAAACGATGACAATGTCACTGTGACCTCCCTCCCCGTTTTCCGGACAGGAAGTCAGGTTTACGACGTCAAGCTGTTTCCCGAAGAGCCCACGGAGCTGATAGCGGGGGAGGCCCTTACCATGAACTGCACGGCACAGGTGGAGTTCGACGCTCCGGTGACGATAGGGTGGTCCTACCCGGGCAAACAGGTAAGCAGCAGTTCCCAGGAATTGGTTCTACAAACCCCGTTTCCATATGAGTTGGGAAATTGTGTTAGATGTAAATATAAACGGAATACAATGATTTGCAAATCATTTTCAACCCATATTCAGTTGAATATACTACAAAGACAACATATCTCTACGCTGCTGACCCGCCTCCGCTTGAGATGGTCTCCTGTGGACGGGACTCTCGCTGCTGTCTTGGATCCGCTTTGAACTGAACTCTCGCGGCTGTGTTGGAGCCACTATGGATTGAACTTTCACAGTATCATGTTGGACCCGCTCGACATCCATTGCTTTCGGTCCCCTAGAGGGGGGGGGGGACGGTTGCCCACATCTGAGGTCCTCTCCAAGGTTTCTCATAGTCAGCATTGTCACTGGCGTCCCACTGGATGTGAATTCTCCCTGCCCACTGGGTGTGAGTTTTCCTTGCCCTTTTGTGGGTTCTTCCGAGGATGTTGTAGTCGTAAGGATTTGTGCAGTCCTTTGAGACATTTGTGATTTGGGGCTATATAAATAAACATTGATTGATTGATTGATATTTGGTGTTCAAACTTTTTTTTGCAAATATTCATTAACTTTACGACACCTGATAAATAAGTTGGGAAAGGTGGCAATAAATACTGATAAAAGTTAAAGGGGAACATTATCACAATTTCTGAAGGGTTGAAACCAATAAAAATCTGTTCCCAGTGGCTTATTTTATTTTTCAAATTTTTTTTCAAAATTTTACCCATCACGCAATATCCCCAAAAACGGCTTCTAAGTGCCTGATTTACACCATCGCTATATCCACCCGTCTATTGTCCTGTGACGTCACTGCGTGAAGCCACCAGATAAAAAAGACGGCGGATGGCACAGAAAGGTATAGCATAGTAGCTCGGATTCAGAATCGGATTTCAGCGCCGTAAGTGAATCAACAGATTACGCGTGTATTGAAACGGATGGTTGGAGTGTGGAGGCAGGTACCGAAAACTAAATTAAAGAAGAAACATAATATTTTGAACCATATCACGGCAGACAGCGGCACGGGAGGAAGCGCGGATGAATTCGGCGATCGCCTTCTAACCAACGATTGCTATGTGTTTGTTTGGCATTAATTGTGGGTGGAGGGAAAGGCTGAATGCAAATATAGCTATAAATGAGGCATAATGATGCAATATGTACATACAGCTCCTAAATAGCATGTTAGAATTGATTAGCTTGCCGTCATGCTGTGACCAAATATGTCTGATTAGCACACTCCACATAAGTCTATAACATCAACAAAACTCACCTTTGTGATTTCGTTGACTTTGTCGTTGGAAATGCATCTGCTTTGAGTGTCGCAGGATATCCACACATTCTTGCCATCTCTGTCGTAGCATAGCTGTCGTCTGTAAAGTCTGCAGAACAAAGGGGGGACTTTCGCATCTTTTGACCACTGTTGCAACTTGAATCCGTCTCTGTTCGTGTTGTTACACACCGACGAGGCATGATGTCTCCAAGGTACCGGAATAGAGTCGAAAAAACGGAAAATAACAGAGCTGATTTGACTTGGTGTGTGTGATGTGTTTGAGAAAATGGCGGATCGCTTCACGATGTGACGTCACGGGTGAAAGGTCATTGCTCCGACAGGCGAACAATTGAAAGGCGTTTAAATCGCCAAATTCACCATTTTAGAGTTCGGAAATCGGTTAAAAAAACATACGGTCTTTTTCTGCAACATCAAGGTATATATTGACGCTTACATAGGTCTGGTGATAATGTTCCCCTTTAAGGAATTCTCATCAAACACTTATTTCGAACATCCGACAGGTGAGCAGACTTATTGGGAACAGGTGGGTGCCAGGTGGGTTCCCAAACGTTTATTGAGTGTTGTTAAAAGAAAAGATGATGTAACACAGTGGTGAACATGCCCTTTCCCAACTACTTTGGCACGTGTTGCAGCCATGAAATTCTAAGTTAATTATCCATCCATCCATCTTCTTCCGCTTATCCGAGGTCGGGTCACGGGGGCAACAGCCTAAGCAGGGAAACCCAGACTTCCCTCTCCCCAGCCACTTCGTCTAGCTCTTCCCGGGGGATCCCGAGGCGTTCCCAGGCCAGCCGGGAGACATAGTCTTCCCAACGTGTCCTGGGTCTTCCCCGTGGCCTCCTACCGGTTGGACGTGCCCTAAACACCTCCCTAGGGAGGCGTTCGGGTGGCATCCTGACCAGATGCCCGAACCACCTCATCTGGCTCCTCTCCATGTGGAGGAGCAGCGGCTTTACTTTGAGTTCCTCCCGGATGGCAGAGCTTCTCACCCTATCTCTAAGGGAGAGCCCCGCCACACGGCGGAGGAAACTCATTTCGGCCGCTTGTACCCGTGATCTTATCCTTTCGGTCATGACCCAAAGCTCATGACCATAGGTGAGGATGGGAACGTAGATCAACCGGTAAATTGAGAGCTTTGCCTTCCGGCTCAGCTCCTTCTTCACCACAACGGATCGGTACAACGTCCGCATTACTGAAGACGCCGCACCGATCCGCCTGTCGATCTCACGATCCACTCTTCCCTCACTCGTGAACAAGACTCCTAGGTACTTGAACTCCTCCACTTGGGGCAGGGTCTCCTCCCCAACCCGGAGATGGCATTCCACCCTTTTCCGGGCGAGAACCATGGACTCGGACTTGGAGGTGCTGATTCTCATTCCGGTCGCTTCACACTCGGCTGCAAACCGATCCAGTGAGAGCTGAAGATCCCTGTCAGATGAAGCCATCAGGACCACATCATCTGCAAAAAGCAGAGACCTAATCCTGCGGTCACCAAACCGGAACCCCTCAACGCCTTGACTGCGCCTAGAAATTCTGTCCATAAAAGTTATGAACAGAACTAGTTAATTATTATTTGCAAAAAATAAAAAAATTAAGTCTATGAGTTTGAACATCAAATATGTTGTCTTTGTAGTGCATTCAATTGAATATGGCTTGAAAAGGATTTGCAAATCATTGTATTCCGTTTATATTTACATCCAACACAATTTCCCAACTCAAATGGAAACGGGGTTTGTACATTGTCATGGTCATCAAATTAACGAAGCCCAACGTCTCGTTTTTTCTATTCCAGAGCAACACCTCAGTAGATATTAAATTCCATCGAGAATCTCTGTCTCACATCACAGAGGCGGTCAGCATCCTGACCATCCAGAGCACCGCTGTTACAGACACAGGCCCATATACCTGCAATGTCACCAGCATGGACTCCACGCAGACCCAAACAATGCAGGTCATAGTTCACGGTACGAACCCCCACACGACAGCTCCAACCATATATTTCAAAAAATGGGACATAAACATGACATATAAGACAAAACTACAAAAACACAGTCTGTCTTTTAGTGGCGAGATTGTAATATAGTGATCTAAACTCCAAAAAGTGGGTCACGGATCCGCTTTCCGTTGGTTGAAGCAAAACAAAATAGGAATTAGAAAACATCCTGAAGCGGATTATTTATGCAAGTCTAATAAGGGTGGCAATAACGCAGTGCTATTTTAAACCAGCTGTAACAAAGTTTGCCAAGTCTTCTGCCATTAGAATATCATAGGGGCCATTATTGTCTCTTGTTGTCCCTTAGACTGTGATTCTCAGCCTTTTTTTTTTTAATTCAAGTACCCCCTAATCAGAGCAAAGCATTTTTGGTTGAAAAAAAAAGAGTCAGTCATCAGTTTCTGATTTATTAAATTGTATAAAAGTGCAAAATATTGCTCATTTGTAGTGGTCTTTCTTGAACTATTTGGGAAAAAAGATATAAAAGTAACTACAAGCTTGTTGAACAAGTGATTCAATTATAAGAAAAATAAGATTTTTACACATAGAAGTAATCATCAACTTAAAGTGCCCTCTTTGGGGATTGTAATAGAGATCCATCTGGATTCATGAACTTAATTCTAAACATTTCTTCAGAAAAAAATAAACCTTTAATATCAATATTTATGAAACATGTCCACAAAAAAATCTAGCTGTCAACGCTGAATATTGCATTGTTGCATTTCTTTTCACAGTTTATGAACTTACATTCATATTTTGTTGAAGTATTATTCAATAAATATATTCATAAAGGATTTTTGAATTGTTGCTATTTTTAGATTTTTTTTTTTTTTAATCTCACGTACCCTTTGGCATACCTTCAAGTACCCCCAGGACTGTGGTTACTTTGATTGTCTATTTCCTGTTGTCGAGTTGACATACCGTACTTGGAGGTGTTTGAAATCTATTTACAAGCTCACTAATTCTAAATTGTGTATTTGTATCAGAATAAGAATAGTTTTTTATTGCCATTGTTTGAGAACGGGTTCACAAACTAGGAATTTTTCTTGGTGCAATCTTGCAAGATACAACTAATAACACAGAATAGGTAATACAATGAGCTGTGCCTTAGCTATCAGGTCTTGGTATTGCTTTTATTATATGGAATTACATTGAGCTAGCAACCCCTTCATTTTATGCATGCCGTTGACTGTAAATGTCACAGAAAACATATATATTGTATCTTATATGCACTGTAGTTATCATTGCCATTATTTTTTTCATGTTTGTTTGGTTTTAAAGTGCTCTGAGATTCAACTCAACTAGAGTTCAAACTATTACCCGTCAAAAGTTACCATTGATTGATTGATTGATACTTTTATTAGTAGATTGCACAGTGCAGTACATATTCCGTACAATTGACCAATAAATGGTAACACCCGAATAAGTTTTTCCAACTTGTTTAAGTCGGGGTCCACGCTAATCAATTCGTGGTAGAGCGAATGAAAAAAAACTTGATCTGCTTTATAGACGGGTATCCAAAATGTGTAAGTCAAAATCAGAGGAAAATCATCACATGTCTCCTTAAACTATTAATGATTTGAAATTCAACATTTGAAAATAGATATTCAAACTTTGAAGAGATTTTCTTAAAAATAGAATAGCCCAAATAGCCCAAAGAGGTGAATTAGTTATACTAATAAGGAAAGTGAGGCTAATTTGCTCTACGAGTTTTAAAAGGTAGTATTAAATCATGGCATTATCCAACTCAGTCCTCATTGTTAAAATTATTGCAAAAAACGAGTCATACTTACTCCAGTATACAAGTGCAGTGGTTCTCAACCTTTTTTCAGTGATGTACCCCCTGTGAAAATGTTTTTAATTCAAGTACCGCCTAATCAGAGCAAAGCATTTTTGGTTGAAAAAGAGAGATAAAGAAGTCAAATACAGCACTATGTCATCAGTTTTTGATTTATTAAATTGTATAACAGTGCAAAGTATTGCTCATTTGTAGTGGTCTTTCTTGAAGTATTTGGAAAAAAGATAAAAATAACTAAAAACTTGTTGAAAAATAAAAAAAAGGGATTCAATTATAAATAAAGATTTCTATACATAGAAGTAATCATCAACTTAAAGTGTCCTCTTTGGGGATTGTAATAGAGATTCATCAACTTAATTCTAAACATCCATCCATCCATCCATCATCTTCCGCTTATCCGAGGTCGGGTCACGGGGGCAACAGCCTAAGCAGGGAAACCCAGACTTCCCTCTCCCCAGCCACTTCGTCTAGCTCTTCCCGGGGGATCCCGAGGCGTTCCCAGGCCAGTCGGGAGACATAGTCTTCCCAACGTGTCCTGGGTCTTCCCCGTGGCCTCCTACCAGCTGGACGTGCCCTAAACACCTCCCTAGGGAGGCGTTCGGGTGGGATAATTCTAAACATTTCTTCACAAAAATGAAATATTTAACATCAATATTTATGGAACATGTCCACAAAAAAATCGAGCTGTCAACACTGAATATTGCATTATTGCATTTCTTTTCACAGTTTATGGACTTACATTCATATTCGGTTGAAGTATTATCCAATAAATATATATAAGGATTTTTGAATTGTTGCTATTTTTAGAATATTAAAAAAAAATCTCACGTATCCCTTGGCATACCTTCAAGTACCCCTAGGGGTACGCGTACCCCCATTTTAGAACCACTGTACTAGAGGATAGTAGCTAACTCTATGTAATTATTTAAATATGTGCTTGCCTTGTTATATTTCACCATTTATAGTCTTCTGAATATACATTGCCTGCACTGCTCTTATGTCTACCAGACTATGTATTTTATCCTAGATAAGCCATTTATAAACCTGGACTACAGAAGTGGATCAGTGGTGGAGGTAACATCTGGCCAGAAGTCCTTCAAATTACATGTAAACGTCTCAGCATTCCCTACGCCCGAAGCACGATGGTAAGTCGGGGCTCCCTGTTGTGTCCATTAAGTCGAACGGACATTTTCTAAAAAGCATATTTCAGCCACCCTATCTGGAGATTTTACAGGCCTAATTAGGAGGAAAACAACCGAACGGGAGGCTCTGTAGCAGCTGTGCTTTGTTGTGTTACTTGTGAAGGTACAAAGACGGAAAGCTGATTACCGAGCGGCCCGAGTTCAAGATGAAGCGAATGAGGATTCACCTCAACCACGCCTTGGAGATCAGGGATGTTAGTCCTAAAGATGCCGGCTTCTACTCGCTGGTGCTGAAGAACGGTGCGGCTGCTCTGGAGAGGAGACTCAACATCACGCTGGTTGTCAATGGTAAACGCCCTATTATTCATGTGTTGTTTACGCCATGGAAGAAACCAATGCAAAGAAAAAAAAATATTTGTGAAATTGTTTGAGGCTTCACGGTGGAAGAGGGGTTTTTTGATTGATTGATTGATACTTTTATTAGTAGATTGCACAGTACAGTACATATTCCGTACAATTGACCACTAAATGGTAACACCCCAATAAGTTTTTCAACTTGTTTAAGTCGGGTTCCACGTTAATCAATTCATGGTACAAATATATACTATCAACATAATACAGTCATCACACAAGTTAATCATCATAGTATGTACATTGAATTATTTACATTATTTACAATCCGGGGGGTGGGATGAGGAGCTTTGGTTGATATCAGAACTTCAGTCATCAACAATTGTATCAACAGAGAAACGTGGACATTGAAACAGTGTAGGTCTTATTTAGTAGGATATGTACAGCCAGCAGAGAACATAGTGAGTTCACATAGCATAAGAACAAGTATATACATTAGAAGTACATTTGAGTTGTTTATAATCCGGGGAGATGGGATGTGAATGGAGGAGGGTATTAGTAAAGTGTTGAAGTTGCCTGGAGGTGTTGTTTTAGAGCGCTTTTGAAGGAATATAGAGATGCACTTACTTTTATACCTGTTGGGAGTGCATTCCACATTGATGTGGCATAGAAAGAGAATGAGTTAAGACCTTTGTTAGATCGAAATCTGGGTTTAACTTGGTTTGTGGAGCTCCCCCTGGTGTTGTGGTTATGGCGGTCATTTACGTTAAGGAAGTAATTTGACATGTACTTCGGTATCAAGGCGGTGTAGCGGATTTTATAGACTAGGCTCAGTGCAAGTTGTTTGACTCTGTCCTCCACCCTGAGCCAGCCCACTTTGGAGAAGTGGGTTGGATTGAGGTGTGATCTGGGGTGGAGGTCTAAAAGTAACCGGATTAGCTTATTCTGGGATGTTTGGAGTCTAGATTTGAGGGTTTTGGAGGTGCTGGGGTACCAGGAGGTGCAAGCGTAATCGAAGAAGGGTTGAATGAGAGTTCCCGCTAGAATCCTCAAGGTGCTTTTGTTGACCAGAGAGGAGATTCTGTAGAGGAATCTCGTTCTTTGGTTGACCTTTTTGATCACCTTGGTTGCCATTTTATCACAGGAAAGATTAGCCTCTACAATGGAACCTAGGTAGGTGATCTCATCCTTCCTGGTGATAACAATGTCACCCACTTTTATAGTGAAGTCACTGACCTTCTTAAGTTTGATATGGGACCCAAATAGGATGGATTCCGTTTTACCTAAGTGTATGGATAGCTTGTTGTCAGCGAGCCAGGTGCAAATATTGAGGAGTTCAGCACTGAGGATTCGTTCCACCTGTGACTTGTCCTTGCCGGATACCAGCAGGGCCGAGTCATCCGCATACAGGAACAATTCACAGTGGCATGCTGATGGCATGTCATTCACGTATATTAGGAACAGTAAAGGTCCTAGTGCGTCTGCCTCACAATACGAAGGTCCTGCAGTCCTGGGTTCAAATCCAGGCTCGGGATCTTTCTGTGTGGAGTTTGCATGTTCTCCCCGTAAATGCGTGGGTTCCCTCCGGGTACTCCGGCTTCCTCCCACTTCCAAAGACATGCACCTGGGGATAGGTTGATTGGCAACACTAAATTGGCCCTAGTGTGTGAATGTTGTCTGTCTATCTGTGTTGGCCCTGCGATGAGGTGGCGACTTGTCCAGGGTGTACCCCGCCTTCCGCCCGATTGTAGCTGAGATAGGCGCCAGCGCCCCCCGCGACCCTGAAAGGGAATAAGCGGTAGAAAATGGATGGATGGATGGAAATTGTTTGAGTAGATAAAGAGTATGATGGGGTTCATTGCGATGTGATCGGTCCCATAATTGTTGGTTAGTTTGTTTTGGACAGTTTGGTAGTTCTGTGAAAACATTCCTCATCCTGCTGAGAGGGAGAGTTCAGAGAGGGAACATGTTAACCAACGTTTAGCCTTTATTTTGTGTGCAAATATTTTTATTTTATTTTTTTTCCAAATTCTTGATTTTCTTCTAGCCCGAGGGTCACTGGTTCAAATCCCACCTAGAACCAACCTCGTCACGTCCGTTGTGTCCTGAGCAAGACACTTCACCCTTGCTCCTGATGAGTGCTGGTTGGCGCCTTGCATGGCAGCTCCCTCCATCAGTGTGTGAATGTGTGTGTGAATGGGTAAATGTGGAAGTAGTGTCAAAGCGCTTTGAGTACCTTGAAGGTAGAAAAGCGCTATACAAGTACAACCCATTTATTTATTTATTTATTCATGCCTCTTGTGTATTTATTGGAGAGATGTGTAGGCCAAGTATATACAAACTCCCCTCTCACAAAATGAATATACAGTAAGCGCGAATTGTTCTTCAAATTTTCATTTCATCCGTCCATCCATTTTCTACCGCTTGTCCCTTCATTTAATTTCTAATTTATACAGTATGATAGAACCTCTCAGGGTTGAATATCCTTATTATATACACAAATTGTTCCCCAAACTATGGTCCGCGGGACGCATATGACCCGCCAGCGTCCAAAATCCGGCCCGCGGAAAGTCCCGAGTTAAAAAAAATTATTATTGTATTTTATATTTTATTTATGTCTCCTAGCCGCTCAGTCAAATCATATTGTCGAAAAATGTATTTTCCCATCGATAACTTGACATCATCAGTCAATATTGCGTGAGGAATATATATATATATATATATATATATATATATATATATATATATATAGAGGGACGGCGTGGCGCAGTGGGAGAGTTGCCGTGCGCAACCAGAGGGTCCCTGGTTCAAATCCCACCTAGCACCAACCTCGTCACATCCGTTGTGTCCTGAGCAAGACACTTCACCCTTGCTCCTGATGGGTGCTGGTTGGCGCCTTGCATGGCAGCTCCCTCCATCAGTGTGTGAATGTGTGTGTGAATGTGGAAGTAGTGTCAAAGCGCTTTGAGTACCTTGAAGGTAGAAAAGCGCTATACAAGTACAACCCATTTATCATTTATATATATATATATATATATATATATATATATATATATATATATATATATATATATATATATACTGTACCACTGTCACACTTGGACTATGGGACAGTTTGTTTCTCTGATGCAAAGGGAAATTGGCACGAGCAAGAAGTGAATGTAAGTACATTTTGATTTATTACTACACAAACTACACTTACTACACTTGTTTGCCAAAAAGGCAAACAAGTGGCGCGCACAATGGCGGCGAACAAACCTGACTAATGAAAAACAAATGACTAGCATTTTTAGGGCGGCATAGCTCAGTTGGTAGAGTGGCCGTGTCAGCAACTTGAGGGTTGCAGGTTCGATTCCCACTTGTGCCATCCTAGTTACTGCCGTTGTGTCCTTGGGCAAGACACTTTACCCACCTGCTCCCAGTGCCACCCACACTGGTTTAAATGTAACTTAGATATTGGGTGTCACTATGTAAAGCGCTTTGAGTCACTTGAGAAAAGCGCTATATAAATATAATTCACTTCACTAGCATAAAGGCTACAAACTATAAACATGAAACAAAAACACTTGCACTGTGGCATGAATAACAAAACGTACGTGGCGTGGACAAAATTAACAGCATGGTCTTCGGCATGAAAGGAGTTGAGGAATACAGGATGTGAAGTTGCCAGCTGAACACTTGGCAACTGTGGCTTAAATAATAGCAGTAATAAATTACCAGCCGGTGTGAGAACTGAGGACAGGGGCGTGACATGAGGGCATGGTGAGCAAGAAGTGAATGTCCAAAAAATAACCAAACATGACCAAAACGAAAGCATGATCACATGGGGGTGACAACCACACAGTACTGAAATAGATTTTGGTACCGGTACTAAAATATTGGTATCGGGACAACACTAACGTATATAGATTTGTATTTTTTTCTTCTTCTTTTAATAAGATTATACTTATACTTCCACCTTTCAAATGTGTAGTAGTAGTAATAGCGAATAATTTAAGTGTAGTTTGTCAACCATTTTACGCTGAGGATTTAACGATAAACGGTACCGTTATAAAATACGGGAGTAAAAATTACTGTTTCAAATTCCAATCATCGTAAAACCAAACGTTTTGATAAACTCACGGATTGATGACACTGCCCATTCACTGTGGACGCAAGTTCGGTAGCTAAAATGCGTACATGAATACAAGAGACATTAACGTCCCTTTCACAGGAAGAAGCGACTAAATACGACAGCTGCTACATAACTGCTTCTCTTCTATCATAGTTTCCCCACAGATAAATGAAAAAGAAGTGGCAGAACCATCCAGCCCGTATCCCAGCGGCAGCACCCAGACGCTAACATGCACGGCATATGGTCTCCCGGCACCCACCATCAGGTGGCAGTGGAGGAGTTGGGGCCCGTGTGTTCTCAACAACACCCGCAGCGGAGGGTAAGGGAAAAAAACAAAAACATTGACTCTTTTGGGCTGCCTCTTCTCCCTGTAATCAGTGCAGGAGCAGTAGTTTTGATAGGAGAGGACCAAAAAAATAAGCGTGATGTGAGACTTATAGAGGTGGATATAGGGCAGGGATGTCCAAAGTGCGTCCCCCGGGTTATTTGCGGCCCGAAGCTAATTGTTTACCGGCCCTGCCACACATTCTGGAAATGCTGTTGCAAAAATAAAGAAGAATGAGGTGAAATCTATCGAGAAAAAGTTGCAATGTTGAAACAAAGCTGCCATGCAGGCTGTTTTTTTTTTCTTTGTCTTTATTTTACCATCTAAAAACCATCTTTACCATGAATTGATTAACGTGGACCCCGACTTAAACAAGTTGAAAAACTTATTCGGGTGTTACCATTTAGTGGTCAATTGTACGGAATATGTACTGAACTGTGCAATCTACTAATTACAAGCTCCAATCAATTAATTATTTTTTATTTTTTTGCCATTCCTCAACACAAAAAATAATGAAAAAAAAAATCCATGTTATTATGAATTATTTTCAAAGCTCCAATTAGTTAAAAAATTTCACTTTAAAATGTTTTATGTGGTATATATTGCATATATTGTGCAGTTGCCATATAAAAAACAGCTTTTCTTTGACGAAAGAGTATAAAACAAACAATAATAGTTAAAACATAAAATCGATAGATATATATGAAGTTAAACTCGTAACTTAAGTGTTGAAAGTAAAAAAAACAACTAATAAAAATATATCACTTTTTGAGTGGGGCACCTTTTGGATTCCAAATATATTCAGTGGTATTTTATTTATCTATTCACTGTGATTACTCAAAAATAATAAAGAATTAAAATCAATGGTGTCCTGCATTATTGATCTTTTAGGGCTCTAATTACTAAATACTGCATGCAGTGGGGCAAAACAGTATTTAGTCAGCCACCAATTGTGCAAGTTCTCCCACTTAAAATGATGACAGAGGTCTGTAATTTTCATCATAGGTACACTTCAACTGTGAGAGAGAGAATGTGGAAAAAAAAATCCAGGAATTCACATTGTAGGAATTTTAAAGAATTTATTTGTAAATTATGGAGGAAAATAAGTATTTGGTCAACCATTCAAAGCTCTCACTGATGGAAGGAGGTTTTGGCTCAAAATCTCACGATACATGGCCCCATTCATTCTTTCCTTAACACGGATCAATCGTCCTGTCCCCTTAGCAGAAAAACAGCCCCAAAGCATGATGTTTCCACCCCCATGCTTCACAGTAGGTATGGTGTTTTTGGGATGCAACTCAGTATTCTTCTTCCTCCAAACACGACGAGTTGAGTTTATACCAAAATGGATACATGGATGATACAGCAGAGGATTGGGAGAATGTCATGTGGTCAGATGAAACCAAAATAGAACTTTTTGGTATAAACTCAACTGGTCGTGTTTGGAGGAAGAATAATACTGAGTTGCATCCCAAGAACACCACACCTACTGTGATGCATGGGGGTGGAAACATCATGCTTTGGGGCTGTTTTATGATGAAAATTACAGACCTCTGTCATCATTTTAAGTGGGAGAACTTGCACAAGGCTTCACGGTGGAAGAGGGGTTAGTGCGTCTGCCTCACAATACGAAGGTCCCGCAGTCCTGGGTTCAAATCCAGGCTCGGGATCTTTCTGTGTGGAGTTTGCATGTTCTCCCCGTGAATGCGTGGGTTCCCTCCGGGTACTCCGGCTTCCTCCCACTTCCAAAGACATGCACCTGGGGATAGGTTGATTGGCAACACTAAATTGGCCCTAGTGTGTGAATGTGAGTGTGAATGTTGTCTGCCTATCTGTGTTGGCCCTGCGATGAGGTGGCGACTTGTCCAGGGTGTACCCCGCCTTCCGCCCGATTGTAGCTGAGATAGGCGCCAGCGCCCCCCTGCGACCCCGAAAGGGAATAAGCGGTAGAAAATGGATGGATGGATGGAACTTGCACAATCGGTGGCTGACTAAATACTTTTTTGTATTTCAGTTTTACTATTAAAGAAATAGATGTTTTTGACAGAAATGCCATAAAACCTTTTTTTTTTTTTTTTTTTTTTAAGTTGATATAGAGATTTACTGTAAGCGTTAAATTAAAAATAATGATAAAAATTTCACTTATTTTTAACATTTTATTAACAGACCCTTTATGGTCCCCGGGAGCCTTAAAGGTAAAATATTTGTTTTAAATCCATATATTTTGTTATGGTTTGAAAATGAAAAATATGAAAATAGCCCCCGCATGCTTTAATTTTTCCGTGTGCGGCCCTCAGTGGAAAAAGTTTGGACACCCCTGATATAGAGGGTGGAGAAGGCTGCGCAGCAGAGGAGAAGAAGCAGATAAAGACAAAAAGCTGGCGTCGGTTTGATGGATCCTTCCCTGGTCTAACATTATCTGGGATCCAGCAGCCCTCACGCTCTCTAGCAGCACTGACAGGCGTATGCTAATGTGCTGGAAATGCACATCAGGCACCCAAGTGTGTTTGAGCTCATATTAGGTCGCAATAAATCATAACACAACTCAACCGTTCACACACGTATATTGGAGGCGCACATTTTCCAGCCTCGGGCTCTTTTTTTTTTTTTTGTTCCTCCCCCAATTCTCCATCTGCAGTGAAATCCCCTGATAGTCTATATTAGATTTTTCGCCCAACCATACGTTGCATTTTGGGCTTTTTCATATTCTCCTTCACCTCAGGTGTTACGCTGGTATTAACCTCCGTGCACCGTCATTTGTGCTTTATATGGGCTGCAAGCCATCGCAGGTGTGCTCACCTTCAATGTGTGTGTGCCGAGTGTGTCATTATAGGTCACACATTGAGTTTAGCCTTTCCCTCTAATGTTTTGTCTGTCATTTCATGGGCCCCCGGGGGGGTGTTTTGTTGACCTTTTCTTGGGCTACATAAGTCCCTTTTCTTGATTTAATGGGCTATAGCAGTGGTTCTCAAATGGAGGTTTGCGTACCCTTGGGGGTACTTGAAGGTATGCCAAGGGGTACGTGAGATTTAAAAAAAATATATTCTAAAAATTCAAAAATCCTTTATAAGTATATTTATTGAATAATACGTCAACAAAATATGAATGTAAGTTCATCAACTGTGAAAAGAGATGCAACGATGCAATATTCAGTGTTGAGAGCTAGATTTTTTTGTGGACATGTTCCTTAAATATTGATATTAAAGATTTCTTTTTTTTTGTGAAGAAATGTTTAGAATTAAGTTCAGGAATCCAGATGGATCTCTATTACAATCCCAAAGGGGACACTTTAAAGGGGAACATTATCACCAGACCTATGCAAGCGTCAATATATACCTTGATGTTGCAGAAAAAAGACCATATATTTTTTGGACCGATTTCCGAACTCTAAATGAGTGAATTTTGGCGAATTAAACGCCTTTCTATTATGATATGATATTTTTAAAGGGGAACATTATCACCAGACCTATGTAAACGATAATATATACCTTGATGTTGCAGAAAAAAGACGATATATTTTTTTTTAACCGATTTCCGAACTCTAAATGAGTGAATTTTGGCGAATTAAACGCCTTTCTATTATGATATGATATTTTTAAAGGGGAACATTATCACCAGACCTATGTAAGCGTCAATATATACCTTGATGTTGCAGAAAAAAGACAATATATATTTTTTAAACCAATTTCCGAACTCTGAACGGGTGAATTTTGGCGAATTAAACGCCTTTCTATTATGATATGATATTTTTAAAGGGGAACATTATCACCAGACCTATGTAAGCGTCAATATATACCTTGATGTTGCAGAAAAAAGACAATATATTTTTTTGACCGATTTCCGAACTCTAAATGGGTGAATTTTGGCGAATTAAACGCCTTTCTATTATGATATGATATTTTTAAAGGGGAACATTATCACCAGACCTATGTAAGCGTCAATATATACCTTGATGTTGCAGAAAAAAGACCATATATATTTTTTTAACCGATTTCCGAACTCTAAATGAGTGAATTTTGGCGAATTAAACGCCTTTCTATTATGATATGATATTTTTAAAGGGGAACATTATCACCAGACCTATGTAAGCGTCAATATATACCTTGATGTTGCAGAAAAAAGACAATATATATTTTTTAAACCAATTTCCGAACTCTGAACGGGTGAATTTTGGCGAATTAAACGCCTTTCTATTATGATATGATATTTTTAAAGAGGAACATTATCACCAGACCTATGTAAGCGTCAATATATACCTTGATGTTGCAGAAAAAAGACCATATACATTTTTTTAACCGATTTCCGAACTCTAAATGAGTGAATTTTGGCGAATTAAACGCCTTTCTATTATGATATGATATTTTTAAAGGGGAACATTATCACCAGACCTATGTAAGCGTCAATATATACCTTGATGTTGCAGAAAAAAGACAATATATTTTTTTGACCGATTTCCGAACTCTAAATGGGGGAATTTTGGCGAATTAAACGCCTTTCTATTATGATACAATATTTTTAAAGGGGAACATTATCACCAGACCTATGTAAACGTCAATATATACCTTGATGGTGCAGAAAAAAGACCATCTATTTTTTTAACCGATTTCCGAACTCAAAATGGGTGAATTTTGGCGAATTAAACGCCTTTCTATTATAATATTGTATGATATTTTTAAAGGGGAACATTATCACCAGACCTATGTAAGCGTCAATATATACCTTGATGGTGCAGAAAAAAGACCATCTATTTTTTTAACGGATTTCCGAACTCTAAATGGGTGAATTTTGGCGAATTAAACGCCTTTCTATTATGATAATATATGATATTTTTAAAGGGGAACATTATCACCAGACCTATGTAAGCGTCAATATATACCTTGATGTTGCAGAAAAAAGACAATATATATTTTTTAAACCAATTTCCGAACTCTGAACGGGTGAATTTTGGCGAATTAAACGCCTTTCTATTATGATATGATATTTTTAAAGGGGAACATTATCACCAGACCTATGTAAGCGTCAATATATACCTTGATGTTGCAGAAAAAAGACCATATATTTTTTTTTAACCGATTTCCGAACTCTAAATGAGTGATTTTTGGCGAATTAAACGCCTTTCTATTATGATATGATATTTTTAAAGGGGAACATTATCACCAGACCTATGTAAGCGTCAATATATACCTTGATGTTGCAGAAAAAAGACAATATATATTTTTTAAGCCGATTTCCGAACTCTAAATGGGTGAATTTTGGCGAATTAAACGCCTTTCTATTATGATATGATATTTTTAAAGGGGAACATTATCACCAGACCTATGCAAGCGTCAATATATACCTTGATGTTGCAGAAAAAAGACCATAAATTTTTTTCTAACCGATTTCCGAACTCTAAATGAGTGAATTTTGGCGAATTAAACGCCTTTCTATTATGATATGATATTTTTAAAGGGGAACATTATCACCAGACCTATGCAAGCGTCAATATATACCTTGATGTTGCAGAAAAAAGACCATAAATTTTTTTCTAACCGATTTCCGAACTCTAAATGAGTGAATTTTGGCGAATTAAACGCCTTTCTATTATGATATGATATTTTTAAAGGGGAACATTATCACCAGACCTATGTAAGCGTCAATATATACCTTGATGTTGCAGAAAAAAGACCATATATTTTTTTAACCGATTTCCGAACTCTAAATGAGTGAATTTTGGCGAATTAAACGCCTTTCTATTATGATATGATATTTTTAAAGGGGAACATTATCACCAGACCTATGTAAGCGTCAATATATACCTTGATGTTGCAGAAAAAAGACAATATATTTTTTTGACCGATTTCCGAACTCTAAATGGGTGAATTTTGGCGAATTAAATGCCTTTCTATTATGATATGATATTTTTAAAGGGGAACATTATCACCAGACCTATGCAAGCGTCAATATATACCTTGATGTTGCAGAAAAAAGACCATATATATCTTTCAAACCGATTTCCGAACTCTAAATGGGTGAATTTTGGCGAATTAAACGCCTTTCTGTTATGATATGATATTTTTAAAGGGGAACATTATCACCAGACCTATGTAAGCGTCAATATATACCTTGATGTTGCAGAAAAAAGACCATATATATCTTTCAAACCGATTTCCGAACACTGAACGGGTGAATTTTGGCGAATTAAACGCCTTTCTATTATGATATGATATTTTTAAAGGGGAACATTATCACCAGACCTATGTAAACGATAATATATACCTTGATGTTGCAGAAAAAAGACCATATATTTTTTTTAAACCGATTTCCGAACTCTAAATGAGTGAATTTTGGCGAATTAAACGCCTTTCTATTATGATATGATATTTTTAAAGGGGAACATTATCACCAGACCTATGTAAACGATAATATATACCTTGATGTTGCAGAAAAAAGACAATATATATTTTTTTAACCGATTTCCGAACTCTAAATGAGTGAATTTTGGCGAATTAAACACCTTTCTATTATGATATGATATTTTTAAAGGGGAACATTATCACCAGACCTATGTAAGCGTCAATATATACCTTGATGTTGCAGAAAAAAGACCATATATTTTTTTGACCGATTTCCGAACTCTAAATGGGTGAATTTTGGCGAATTAAACGCCTTTCTATTATGATATGATATTTTTAAAGGGGAACATTATCACCAGACCTATGTAAGCGTCAATACATACCTTGATGTTGCAGAAAAAAGACCAAATATTTTTTAAACCGATTTCCGAACTCTAAATGGGTGAATTTTGGCGAATTAAACGCCTTTCTATTATGATATGATATTTTTAAAGGGGAACATTATCACCAGACCTATGTAAGCGTCAATATATACCTTGATGGTGCAGAAAAAAGACAATATATATATTTTTTTAACCGATTTCCGAACTCTAAATGGGTGAATTTTGGCGAATTAAACACCTTTCTATTATGATATTATATGATATTTTTAAAGGGGAACATTATCACCAGACCTATGCAAGCGTCAATATATACCTTGATGGTGCAGAAAAAAGACAATATATTTTTTTGACCGATTTCCGAACTCTAAATGGGTGAATTTTGGCGAATTAAACGCCTTTCTATTATGATATGATATTTTTAAAGGGGAACATTATCACCAGACCTATGCAAGCGTCAATATATACCTTGATGTTGCAGAAAAAAGACCATATATTTTTTTCTAACCGATTTCCGAACTCTAAATGGGTGAATTTTGGCGAATTAAACGCCTTTCTATTATGATATGATATTTTTAAAGGGGAACATTATCACCAGACCTATGTAAGCGTCAATATATACCTTGATGTTGCAGAAAAAAGACAATATATTTTTTTGACCGATTTCCGAACTCTAAATGGGTGAATTTTGGCGAATTAAACGCCTTTCTATTATGATAATATATGATATTTTTAAAGGGGAACATTATCACCAGACCTATGTAAGCGTCAATATATACCTTGATGTCGCAGAAAAAAGACAATATATTTTTTTGACCGATTTCCGAACTCTAAATGGGTGAATTTTGGCGAATTAAACGCCTTTCTATTATGATATGATATTTTTAAAGGGGAACATTATCACCAGACCTATGTAAGCGTCAATATATACCTTGATGTTGCAGAAAAAAGACCAAATATTTTTTAAACCGATTTCCGAACTCTAAATGGGTGAATTTTGGCGAATTAAACGCCTTTCTATTATGATATGATATTTTTAAAGGGGAACATTATCACCAGACCTATGTAAGCGTCAATATATACCTTGATGTTGCAGAAAAAAGACCATCTATTTTTTTAACCGATTTCCGAACTCTAAATGGGTGAATTTTGGCGAATTAAACGCCTTTCTATTATGATATGATATTTTTAAAGGGGAACATTATCACCAGACCTATGTAAGCGTCAATATATACCTTGATGTTGCAGAAAAAAGACCATGTATTTTTTTAACCGATTTCCGAACTCTAAATGGGTGAATTTTGGCGAATTAAACGCCTTTCTATTATGATATTGTATGATATTTTTAAAGGGGAACATTATCACCAGACCTATGTAAGCGTCAATATATACCTTGATGGTGCAGAAAAAAGACAATATATATATTTTTTTAACCGATTTCCGAACTCTAAATGGGTGAATTTTGGCGAATTAAACGCCTTTCTATTATGATAATATATGATATTTTTAAAGGGGAACATTATCACCAGACTTATGTAAGCGTCAATATATACCTTGATGTTGCAGAAAAAAGACCATCTATTTTTTTAACCGATTTCCGAACTCTAAATGGGTGAATTTTGGGGAAATTAAACGCCTTTCTAGTATGATATTATATTTTTAAAGGGGAACATTATCACCAGACCTATGTAAGCGTCAATATATGCCTTGATGTTGCAGAAAAAAGAACATATATATTTTTTGGACCGATTTCCGAACTCTAAATGGGTGAATTTTGGCGAATTAAATGCCTTTCTATTATGATATTATATGATATTTTTAAAGGGGAACATTATCACCAGACCTATGTAAGCGTCAATATATACCTTGATGTTGCAGAAAAAAGACCATATATATTTTTTGGACCGATTTCCGAACTCTAAATGGGTGAATTTTGGCGAATTAAACACCTTTCTATTATGATATGATATTTTTAAAGGGGAACATTATCACCAGACCTATGCAAGCGTCAATATATACCTTGATGTTGCAGAAAAAAGACCAAATATTTTTTAAACCGATTTCCGAACTCTAAATGGGGGAATTTTGGCGAATTAAACGCCTTTCTAGTATGATATTATATTTTTAAAGGGGAACATTATCACCAGACCTATGTAAGCGTCAATATATGCCTTGATGTTGCAGAAAAAAGAACATATATATTTTTTGGACCGATTTCCGAACTCTAAATGGGTGAATTTTGGCGAATTAAATGCCTTTCTATTATGATATTATATGATATTTTTAAAGGGGAACATTATCACCAGACCTATGTAAGCGTCAATATATACCTTGATGTTGCAGAAAAAAGACCATATATATTTTTTGGACCGATTTCCGAACTCTAAATGGGTGAATTTTGGCGAATTAAACGCCTTTCTATTATGATATGATATTTTTAAAGGGGAACATTATCACCAGACCTATGTAAGCGTCAATATATGCCTTGATGTTGCAGAAAAAAGAACATATATATTTTTTGGACCGATTTCCGAACTCTAAATGGGTGAATTTTGGCGAATTAAATGCCTTTCTATTATGATATTATATGATATTTTTAAAGGGGAACATTATCACCAGACCTATGTAAGCGTCAATATATACCTTGATGTTGCAGAAAAAAGACCATATATATTTTTTGGACCGATTTCCGAACTCTAAATGGGTGAATTTTGGCGAATTAAACGCCTTTCTATTATGATATGATATTTTTAAAGGGGAACATTATCACCAGACCTATGTAAGCGTCAATATATGCCTTGATGTTGCAGAAAAAAGAACATATATATTTTTTGGACCGATTTCCGAACTCTAAATGGGTGAATTTTGGCGAATTAAATGCCTTTCTATTATGATATTATATGATATTTTTAAAGGGGAACATTATCACCAGACCTATGTAAGCGTCAATATATACCTTGATGTTGCAGAAAAAAGACCATATATATTTTTTGGACCGATTTCCGAACTCTAAATGGGTGAATTTTGGCGAATTAAACGCCTTTCTATTATGATATGATATTTTTAAAGGGGAACATTATCACCAGACCTATGTAAGCGTCAATATATACCTTGATGGTGCAGAAAAAAGACAATATATATATTTTTTTAACCGATTTCCGAACTCTAAATGGGTGAATTTTGGCGAATTAAACGCCTTTCTATTATGATAATATATGATATTTTTAAAGGGGAACATTATCACCAGACCTATGCAAGCGTCAATATATACCTTGATGTTGCAGGAAAAAGACCATATATTTTTTTGACCGATTTCCGAACTCTAAATGGGTGAATTTTGGCGAATTAAACGCCTTTCTCTTATGATACGATATTTTTAAAGGGGAACATTATCACCAGACCTATGTAAGCGTCAATATATACCTTGATGTTGCAGAAAAAAAGACAATATATATTTTTTAAACCGATTTCCGAACTCTAAATGGGTGAATTTTGGCGAATTAAACACCTTTCTATTATGATATTATATGATATTTTTAAAGGGGAACATTATCACCAGACCTATGTAAGCGTCAATATATACCTTGATGTTGCAGAAAAAAGACGATATATATTTTTTTAACCGATTTCCGAACTCTAAATGAGTGAATTTTTGCGAATTAAACGCCTTTCTATTATGATATGATATTTTTAAAGGGGAACATTATCACCAGACCTATGCAAGCGTCAATATATACCTTGATGGTGCAGAAAAAAGACAATATATTTTTTTGACCGATTTCCGAACTCTAAATGGGTGAATTTTGGCGAATTAAACGCCTTTCTATTATGATATGATATTTTTAAAGGGGAACATTATCACCAGACCTATGTAAGCGTCAATATATACCTTGATGTTGCAGAAAAAAGACAATATATATTTTTTAAACCGATTTCCGAACTCTAAATGGGTGAATTTTGGCGAATTAAACTCCTTTCTATTATGATATTATATGATATTTTTAAAGGGGAACATTATCACCAGACCTATGTAAATGTCAATATATACCTTGATGTTGCAGAAAAAAGACGATATATATTTTTTAACCGATTTCCGAACTCTAAATGAGTGAATTTTTGCGAATTAAACGCCTTTCTATTATGATATGATATTTTTAAAGGGGAACATTATCACCAGACCTATGTAAGCGTCAATATATACCTTGATGTTGCAGAAAAAAGACAATATATATATTTTTTTAACCGATTTCCGAACTCTAAATGGGTGAATTTTGGCGAATTAAACGCCTTTCTATTATGATATGATATTTTTAAAGGGGAACATTATCACCAGACCTATGCAAGCGTCAATATATACCTTGATGTTGCAGAAAAAAGACCATATATTTTTTAAACCGATTTCCGAACTCTAAATGGGTGAATTTTGGCGAATTAAACGCCTTTCTATTATGATAATATATGATATTTTTAAAGGGGAACATTATCACCAGACCTATGTAAGCGTCAATATATACCTTGATGTCGCAGAAAAAAGACAATATATTTTTTTGACCGATTTCCGAACTCTAAATGGGTGAATTTTGGCGAATTAAACGCCTTTCTATTGTGATATGATATTTTTAAAGGGGAACATTATCACCAGACCTATGTAAGCGTCAATATATACCTTGATGTTGCAGAAAAAAGACAATATATTTTTTTGACCGATTTCCGAACTCTAAATGGGTGAATTTTGGCGAATTAAACGCCTTTCTATTATGATAATATATCCATCCATCCATCCATCATCTTCCGCTTATCCGAGGTCGGGTCGCGGGGGCAACAGCCTAAGCCGGGTTACCCAGACTTCCCTCTCCCCAGCCACTTCGTCTAGCTCTTCCCGGGGGATCCCGAGGCGTTCCCAGGCCAGCCGGGAGACATAGTCTTCCCAACGTGTCCTGGGTCTTCCCCGTGGCCTCCTACCGGTTGGACGTGCCCTAAACACCTCCCTAGGGAGGCGTTCGGGTGGCATCCTGACCAGATGCCCGAACCACCTCATCTGGCTCCTCTCGATGTGAAGGAGCAGCGGCTTTACTTTGAGTTCCTCCCGGATGGCAGAGCTTCTCACCCTATCTCTAAGGGAGAGCCCCGCCACACGGCGGAGGAAACTCATTTCGGCCGCTTGTACCCGTGATCTTATCCTTTCGGTCATGACCCAAAGCTCATGACCATAGGTGAGGATGGGAACGTAGATCGACCGGTAAATTGAGAGCTTTGCCTTCCGGCTCAGCTCCTTCTTCACCACAACGGACCGGTACAACGTCCGCATTACTGAAGACGCCGCACCGATCCGCCTGTTGATCTCACGATCCACTCTTCCCTCACTCGTGAACAAGACTCCTAGGTACTTGAACTCCTCCACTTGGGGCAGGGTCTCCTCCCCAACCCGGAGATGGCACTCCACCCTTTTCCGGGCGAGAACCATGGACTCGGACTTGGAGGTGCTGATTCTCATTCCGGTCGCTTCACACTCGGCTGCGAACCGATCCAGCGAGAGCTGAAGACCCCGGTCAGATGAAGCCATCAGGACCACATCATCTGCAAAAAGCAGAGACCTAATCCTGCGGTTACCAAACCGGAACCCCTCAACGCCTTGACTGCGCCTAGAAATTCTGTCCATAAAAGTTATGAACAGAATGGGTGACAAAGGACAGCCTTGGCGGAGTCCAACCCTCACTGGAAATGTGTCCGACTTACTGCCGGCAATGCGGACCAAGCTCTGGCACTGATCGTACAGGGAACGGACCGCCACAATAAGACAGTCCGATACCCCATACTCTCTGAGCACTCCCCACAGGACTTCCCGAGGGACACGGTCGAATGCCTTCTCCAAGTCCACAAAGCACATGTAGACTGGTTGGGCAAACTCCCATGCACCCTCAAGAACCCTGCCGAGAGTATAGAGCTGGTCCACAGTTCCACGACCAGGACGAAAACCACACTGTTCCTCCTGAATCCGAGGTTCGACTATCCGACGTAGCCTCCTCTCCAGTACACCTGAATAAACCTTACCGGGAAGGCTGAGGAGTGTGATCCCACGATAGTTGGAACACACCCTCCGGTCCCCCTTTTTGAAGAGAGGAACCACCACCCCGGTCTGCCAATCCAGAGGTACCGCCCCCGATGTCCACGCGATGCTGCAAAGTCTTGTCAACCAAGACAGCCCCACAGCATCCAGAGCCTTAAGGAACTCCGGGCGGATCTCGTCCACCCCTGGGGCCTTGCCACCGAGGAGCTTTTTAACTACCTCAGCGACCTCAGCCCCAGAAATAGGAGAGTCCACCACAGATTCCCCAGGCACTGCTTCCTCATAGGAAGACGTGTTGGTGGGATTGAGGAGGTCTTCGAAGTATTCCTTCCACCTGTCCACAACATCCGCAGTCGAGGTCAGCAGAACACCATCCGCACCATACACGGTGTTGATAGTGCACTGCTTCCCCTTCCTGAGGCGGCGGACGGTGGTCCAGAATCGCTTCGAAGCCGTCCGGAAGTCGTTTTCCATAGCTTCCCCGAACTCTTCCCATGTCCGAGTTTTTGCCTCCGCGACCGCTGAAGCTGCACACCGCTTGGCCTGTCGGTACCTGTCCACTGCCTCCGGAGTCCTATGAGTCAAAAGGACCCGATAGGACTCCTTCTTCAGCTTGACGGCATCCCTCACCGCTGGTGTCCACCAGGGGGTTTTAGGATTGCCGCCCCGACAGGCACCAACTACCTTGCGGCCACAGCTCCGATCTGCCGCCTCGACAATAGAGGTGCGGAACATGGTCCACTCAGACTCAATGTCCAGCACCTCCCTCGTGACATGTTCAAAGTTCTTCCGGAGGTGGGAATTGAAACTTTGTCTGACAGGAGACTCTGCCAGACGTTCCCAGCAGACCCTCACAATGCGTTTGGGCCTCCCAGGTCTGTCCGGCATCCTCCCCCACCATCGCAGCCAACTCACCACCAGGTGGTGATCGGTAGAAAGCTCCGCCCCTCTCTTCACCCGAGTGTCCATAACATGAGGCCGCAAATCCGATGACACAACTACAAAGTCGATCATGGAACTGCGGCCTAGGGTGTCCTGGTGCCAAGTGCACATATGGACACCCTTATGTTTGAACATGGTGTTTGTTATGGACAAACTGTGACGAGCACAAAAGTCCAATAACAAAACACCACTCGGGTTCAGATCCGGGCGGCCATTCTTCCCAATCACGCCTCTCCAGGTTTCACTGTCGTTGCCAACGTGAGCGTTGAAGTCTCCCAGTAGGACAAGGGAATCACCCGGGGGAGCACTTTCCAGTACTCCCTCGAGTGTTCCCAAAAAGGGTGGGTACTCTGAACTGCTGTTTGGTGCATAAGCACAAACAACAGTCAGGACCCGACCCCCCACCCGAAGGCGGAGGGAGGCTACCCTTTCGTCCACCGGGTTGAACTCCAACGTACAGGCTTTGAGCCGGGGGGAAACAAGAATTGCCACCCCAGCCCGTCGCCTCTCACTGCCGGCAACGCCAGAGTGGAAGAGGGTCCAATCCCTCTCGAGAGAAGTGGTTCCAGCGCCCTTGCTGTGCGTCGAAGTGAGTCCGACTATATCCAGCCGGAATTTCTCGACTTCGCGCACTAGCTCAGGCTCTTTCCCCCCCAGTGACGTGACGTTCCACGTCCCAAGAGCTAGCTTCTGTAGCCGAGGATCGGACCGCCAAGTGCCCTGCCTTCGGCTGTCGCCCAGCTCACAATGCACCCGACCTCTATGGCCCCTGCTATGGGTGGTGAGCCCATTGGAGGGGTGACCCACGTTGCCTCTTCGGGCTGTGCCCGGCCGGGCCCCATGGGAACAGGCCCGGCCACCAGGCGCTCGCCATCGTGCCCCACCTCCGGGCCTGGCTCCAGAGGGGGGCCCCGGTGACCCGCGTCCGGGCGAGGGAAATCTGGGTCCATGATGTTTCTTCTTCATATAGGTCTTCGAGCTGCTCTTTGTCTGATCCCTCACCTAGAACCTGTTTGCCTTGGGAGACCCTACCAGCCCCCGGACAACATAGCTCCTAGGATCATTGGGACACGCAAACTCCTCTACCACGATAAGGTTGCAGCTCAGAGAGGAGTTGATAATATATGATATTTTTAAAGGGGAACATTATCACCAGACCTATGTAAGCGTCAATATATACCTTGATGTTGCAGAAAAAAGACCATATATATTTTTTGGACCGATTTCCGAACTCTAAATGGGTGAATTTTGGCGAATTAAACACCTTTCTATTATGATATGATATTTTTAAAGGGGAACATTATCACCAGACCTATGTAAGCGTCAATATATACCTTGATGTTGCAGAAAAAAGACCATATATATTTTTTGGACCGATTTCCGAACTCTAAATGGGTGAATTTTGGCGAATTAAACACCTTTCTATTATGATATGATATTTTTAAAGGGGAACATTATCACCAGACCTATGTAAACGTCAATATATACCTTGATGTTGCAGAAAAAAGAACATATATATTTTTTGGACCGATTTCCGAACTCTAAATGGGTGAATTTTGGCGAATTAAACGCCTTTCTATTATGATATTATATGATATTTTTAAAGGGGAACATTATCACCAGACCTATGTAAGCGTCAATATATACCTTGATGTTGCAGAAAAAAGACCATATATATTTTTTGGACCGATTTCCGAACTCTAAATGGGTGAATTTTGGCGAATTAAACACCTTTCTATTATGATATGATATTTTTAAAGGGGAACATTATCACCAGACCTATGTAAGCGTCAATATATACCTTGATGTTGCAGAAAAAAGACCAAATATTTTTTAAACCGATTTCCGAACTCTAAATGGGTGAATTTTGGCGAATTAAACGCCTTTCTATTATGATATGATATTTTTAAAGGGGAACATTATCACCAGACCTATGTAAGCGTCAATATATACCTTGATGTTGCAGAAAAAAGACCATATGTTTTTTAAACCGATTTCCGAACTCTAAATGGGTGAATTTTGGCGAATTAAACGCCTTTCTATTATGATAATATATGATATTTTTAAAGGGGAACATTATCACCAGACCTATGCAAGCGTCAATATATACCTTGATGTTGCAGAAAAAAGACAATATATTTTTTTGACCAATTTCCGAACTCTAAATGGGTGAATTTTGGCGAATTAAACGCCTTTCTATTATGATATTATATGATATTTTTAAAGGGGAACATTATCACCAGACCTATGTAAGCGTCAATATATACCTTGATGGTGCAGAAAAAAGACCATATATATTTTTTGGACCGATTTCCGAACTCTAAATGGGTGAATTTTGGCGAATTAAACACCTTTCTATTATGATATGATATTTTTAAAGGGGAACATTATCACCAGACCTATGTAAGCGTCAATATATACCTTGATGTTGCAGAAAAAAGACCAAATATTTTTTAAACCGATTTCCGAACTCTAAATGGGTGAATTTTGGCGAATTAAACGCCTTTCTATTATGATAATATATGATATTTTTAAAGGGGAACATTATCACCAGACCTATGCAAGCGTCAATATATACCTTGATGTTGCAGAAAAAAGACAATATATTTTTTTGACCAATTTCCGAACTCTAAATGGGTGAATTTTGGCGAATTAAACGCCTTTCTCTTATGATACGATATTTTTAAAGGGGAACATTATCACCAGACCTATGTAAGCGTCAATATATACCTTGATGGTGCAGAAAAAAGACCATATATTTTTTGGACCGATTTCCGAACTCTAAATGGGTGAATTTTGGCGAATTAAATGCCTTTCTATTATGATATGATATTTTTAAAGGGGAACATTATCACCAGACCTATGTAAGCGTCAATATATACCTTGATGTTGCAGAAAAAAAGACAATATATATTTTTTAAACCGATTTCCGAACTCTAAATGGGTGAATTTTGGCGAATTAAACACCTTTCTATTATGATATTATATGATATTTTTAAAGGGGAACATTATCACCAGACCTATGTAAGCGTCAATATATACCTTGATGTTGCAGAAAAAAGACGATATATATTTTTTTAACCGATTTCCGAACTCTAAATGAGTGAATTTTTGCGAATTAAACGCCTTTCCATTATGATATGATATTTTTAAAGGGGAACATTATCACCAGACCTATGTAAGCGTCAATATATACCTTGATGGTGCAGAAAAAAGACAATATATATTTTTTAAACCGATTTCCGAACTCTAAATGGGTGAATTTTGGCGAATTAAACGCCTTTCTATTATGATATTATATGATATTTTTAAAGGGGAACATTATCACCAGACCTATGTAAATGTCAATATATACCTTGATGTTGCAGAAAAAAGACGATATATATTTTTTAACCGATTTCCGAACTCTAAATGAGTGAATTTTTGCGAATTAAACGCCTTTCTATTATGATATGATATTTTTAAAGGGGAACATTATCACCAGACCTATGCAAGCGTCAATATATACCTTGATGTTGCAGAAAAAAGACAATATATATTTTTTTAAACCGATTTCCGAACTCTAAATGGGTGAATTTTGGCCAATTAAACGCCTTTCTATTATGATATGATATTTTTAAAGGGGAACATTATCACCAGACCTATGTAAGCGTCAATATATACCTTGATGTTGCAGAAAAAAGACAATATATATTTTTTAAGCCGATTTCCGAACTCTAAATGGGTGAATTTTGGCGAATTAAACGCCTTTCTATTATGATATGATATTTTTAAAGGGGAACATTATCACCAGACCTATGTAAGCGTCAATATATACCTTGATGTTGCAGAAAAAAGACAATATATATTTTTTAAGCCGATTTCCGAACTCTAAATGGGTGAATTTTGGCGAATTAAACGCCTTTCTATTATGATATGATATTTTTAAAGGGGAACATTATCACCAGACCTATGCAAGCGTCAATATATACCTTGATGTTGCAGAAAAAAGACCATAAATTTTTTTCTAACCGATTTCCGAACTCTAAATGAGTGAATTTTGGCGAATTAAACGCCTTTCTATTATGATATGATATTTTTAAAGGGGAACATTATCACCAGACCTATGTAAGCGTCAATATATACCTTGATGTTGCAGAAAAAAGACCATATATATTTCAAACCGATTCCGAACTCTAAATGGGTGAATTTTGGCGAATTAAACACCTTTCTATTATGATATTATATGATATTTTTAAAGGGGAACATTATCACCAGACCTATGTAAATGTCAATATATACCTTGATGGTGCAGAAAAAAGACAATATATATATTTTTTCAACCGATTTCCGAACTCTAAATGGGTGAATTTTGGCGAATTAAACGCCTTTCTATTATGATATGATATTTTTAAAGGGGAACATTATCACCAGACCTATGTAAGCGTCAATATATACCTTGATGTTGCAGAAAAAAGACCATATATATTTCAAACCGATTCCGAACTCTAAATGGGTGAATTTTGGCGAATTAAACACCTTTCTATTATGATATTATATGATATTTTTAAAGGGGAACATTATCACCAGACCTATGTAAATGTCAATATATACCTTGATGTTGCAGAAAAAAGACGATATATATTTTTTTAACCGATTTCCGAACTCTAAATGAGTGAATTTTTGCGAATTAAACGCCTTTCTATTATGATATGATATTTTTAAAGGGGAACATTATCACCAGACCTATGCAAGCGTCAATATATACCTTGATGGTGCAGAAAAAAGACAATATATTTTTTTGACCGATTTCCGAACTCTAAATGGGTGAATTTTGGCGAATTAAACGCCTTTCTATTATGATATGATATTTTTAAAGGGGAACATTATCACCAGACCTATGCAAGCGTCAATATATACCTTGATGTTGCAGGAAAAAGACAATATATATTTTTTTAAACCGATTTCCGAACTCTAAATGGGTGAATCTTGGCGAATTAAACGCCTTTCTATTATGATATGATATTTTTAAAGGGGAACATTATCACCAGACCTATGTAAGCGTCAATATATATACCTTGATGTTGCAGAAAAAAGACAATATATATTTTTTAAACCGATTTCCGAACTCTAAATGGGTGAATTTTGGCGAATTAAACGCCTTTCTATTATGATATGATATTTTTAAAGGGGAACATTATCACCAGACCTATGCAAGCGTCAATATATACCTTGATGTTGCAGAAAAAAGACCATATATTTTTTTCTAACCGATTTCCGAACTCTAAATGAGTGAATTTTGGCGAATTAAACGCCTTTCTATTATGATATGATATTTTTAAAGGGGAACATTATCACCAGACCTATGTAAGCGTCAATATATACCTTGATGTTGCAGAAAAAAAGACAATATATATTTTTTAAACCGATTTCCGAACTCTAAATGGGTGAATTTTGGCGAATTAAACGCCTTTCTATTATGATATTATATTTTTAAAGGGGAACATTATCACCAGACCTATGTAAGCGTCAATATATACCTTGATGGTGCAGAAAAAAGACAATATATATATTTTTTTAACCGATTTCCGAACTCTAAATGGGTGAATTTTGGCGAATTAAACACCTTTCTATTATGATATGATATTTTTAAAGGGGAACATTATCACCAGACCTATCTAAGCGTCAATATATACCTTGATGTTGTAGAAAAAAGACCATATATATTTTAAACCGATTCCGAACTCTAAATGGGTGAATTTTGGCGAATTAAACGCCTTTCTATTATGATATGATATTTTTGAAGGGGAACATTATCACCAGACCTATGTAAGCGTCAATATATACCTTGATGGTGCAGAAAAAAAGACAATATATATTTTTTAAACCGATTTCCGAACTCTAAATGGGTGAATTTTGGCGAATTAAACGCCTTTCTATTATGATATGATATTTTTAAAGGGGAACATTATCACCAGACCTATGTAAGCGTCAATATATACCTTGATGTTGCAGAAAAAAGACAATATATATTTTTTAAACCGATTTCCGAACTCTAAATGGGTGAATTTTGGCGAATTAAACGCCTTTCTATTATGATATGATATTTTTAAAGGGGAACATTATCACCAGACCTATGTAAGCGTCAATATATACCTTGATGTTGCAGAAAAAAGACAATATATATTTTTTAAACCGATTTCCGAACTCTAAATGGGTGAATTTTGGCGAATTAAACGCCTTTCTATTATGATATGATATTTTTAAAGGGGAACATTATCACCAGACCTATGCAAGCGTCAATATATACCTTGATGTTGCAGAAAAAAGACCATATATTTTTTTCTAACCGATTTCCGAACTCTAAATGAGTGAATTTTGGCGAATTAAACGCCTTTCTATTATGATATGATATTTTTAAAGGGGAACATTATCACCAGACCTATGTAAACGATAATATATACCTTGATGTTGCAGAAAAAAGACCATATATATCTTTCAAACCGATTTCCGAACTCTAAATGGGTGAATTTCGGCGAATTAAACGCCTTTCTATTATGATATGATATTTTTAAAGGGGAACATTATCACCAGACCTATGTAAGCGTCAATATATACCTTGATGGTGCAGAAAAAAGACAATATATATATTTTTTTAACCGATTTCCGAACTCTAAATGGGTGAATTTTGGCGAATTAAACGCCTTTCTATTATGATAATATATGATATTTTTAAAGGGGAACATTATCACCAGACCTATGCAAGCGTCAATATATACCTTGATGTTGCAGAAAAAAGACCATATATTTTTTTGACCGATTTCCGAACTCTAAATGGGTGAATTTTGGCGAATTAAACGCCTTTCTATTATGATATGATATTTTTAAAGGGGAACATTATCACCAGACCTATGCAAGCGTCAATATATACCTTGATGTTGCAGAAAAAAGACCATATATATTTTAAACCGATTCCGAACTCTAAATGGGTGAATTTTGGCGAATTAAACGCCTTTCTATTATGATATTATATGATATTTTTAAAGGGGAACATTATCACCAGACCTATGTAAGCGTCAATATATACCTTGATGTTGCAGAAAAAAGACAATATATATTTTTTAAACCAATTTCCGAACTCTGAACGGGTGAATTTTGGCGAATTAAACGCCTTTCTATTATGATATGATATTTTTAAAGGGGAACATTATCACCAGACCTATGTAAACGATAATATATACCTTGATGTTGCAGAAAAAAGACCATATATATTTTTTTAACCGATTTCCGAACTCTAAATGGGTGAGTTTTGGCGAATTAAACGCCTTTCTATTATGATATGATATTTTTAAAGGGGAACATTATTACCAGACCTATGTAAGCGTCAATATATACCTTGATGTTGCAGAAAAAAGACAATATATTTTTTTGACCGATTTCCGAACTCTAAATGGGTGAATTTTGGCGAATTAAACGCCTTTCTATTATGATATGATATTTTTAAAGGGGAACATTATCACCAGACCTATGTAAGCGTCAATATATACCTTGATGTTGCAGAAAAAAGACAATATATATTTTTTTAACCGATTTCCGAACTCTAAATGGGTGAATTTTGGCGAATTAGACGCCTTTCCATTATGATATTATATGATATTTTTAAAGGGGAACATTATCACCAGACCTATGTAAGCGTCAATATATACCTTGATGTTGCAGAAAAAAGACCATGTATTTTTTAAACCGATTTCCGAACTCTAAATGGGTGAATTTTGGCGAATTAAACGCCTTTCTATTATGATATTGTATGATATTTTTAAAGGGGAACATTATCACCAGACCTATGTAAGCGTCAATATATACCTTGATGTTGCAGAAAAAAGACAATATATTTTTTTTTAACCGATTTCCGAACTATAAATGGGTGAATTTTGGCGAATTAAACGCCTTTCTATTGTTCGCACTCGGAGCAATGACATCACATAGGTAGTCAAATGCCATTTTCTCAAACACATTAGAAACGCCAAGCTAAATCAGCTCTGTTATTTTCCGTTTTTTCGACTGTTTACCGTACCTTGGAGACATCATGCCTCGTCGGTGTGTTGTCGGAGGGTGTAACAACACGAACAGAGATGGATTCAAGTTGTCTTACGTGGATTGTGCATCGATTAGCACAGCTAATCGATGCTAACATGCTATTTAGGCTAGCTGTATGTACATTTGTAGCTATATTTGCATCCAGCCTTTCCTTCCACCCACATTTAATGCCAAACAAACACTTACCAATCGACGGATTTAAGTTGTTCCAGTGTCACAAGATGCAAAAAGTCCCGATCGTTTGGTTTGCACATTTTACCGGTGATGCTAAGGCAGACATGGCATGGAGATGTATGGATATCCTGCAGATGCATTTCCAACGATAAAGTCCACAAAATCACAAATGTGAGTTTTGTTGATGTTATTGACTTATGTGCTAATCAGACATATTTGGTCGCGGCATAACTGCCAGGTAATCGATGCTAACATGTTATTTAGGCTAGCTCTATGTACATTTGTAGCTATATGTGCATCCAGCGTTTCCCTCCACCCACATTTAATGCCAAACAAACACTTACCAATCAACGGATTGAAGTTGCTCCTGCACATTTTACCGGTGATGCTAAGGCAGACATGGCACAGAGATGTATGGATATCCTGGGACACTCAATTGTTGGTTAGAAGGTGATCGCTGAATAGTGCTCAATAGCTTCAGTTTCTTCTTCAATTTCGTTTTCGCTTTCTGCCTCCATACTCCAACCATCCGTTTCAATACATGCGTAATCTGTTGAACTGCTTAAGCCGCTGAAATCCGAGTCTGAATCCGAGCTAATGTCGCTATATCTTGCTGTGCTATCCGCAATGTTTGTTTGTATTGGCATCACTGGATGACGTCACAGGAAAATGGATGATGGCTTCACAGATAGCGAAAATCAGGCACTTTAAAGCCTTTTTTCGGGATATTCCTTGATGGGTAAAATTTTGAAAAAAACTTCGAAAAATAAAATAAGCCACTGGGAACTGATTTTTATTGGTTTTAACCCCACTGAAATTGTAATAATGTTCCCCTTTAAGTTGATGATTACTCCTATGTGTAGAAATCTTTATTTATAATTTAATTACTTGTTTATTTTTCAACAAGTTTTTAGTCATTTTTATATCTTTTTGCCAAATATTTCAAGAAAGACCACTACAAATGAGCAATATTTTGCACTGTTATACAATTTAATGAATCAGAAACTGATGACATAGTGCTGTATTTTACTTCTTTATCTCTTTTTTCCAACCAAAAATGCTTTGCTCTGATTAGGGGGTACTTGAATTACAAAAAATGTTCACAGGCGGTAATTCACTGAAAAAAGGTTGAGAACCACTGGGCTATAAGGTTGCAAAAATCCAGGAATATTCAAAGTTAGAACCGTTTCATAGGAATTAATGGGAATGTTGTATACTAGGTAAAGGGAAGGAGGCGACACCAAAGCAGAAGTGCTGTTTAAAAGGTTTATTCAAACATTTGATGAATGTGTGGGGTGTGTATGCTACTACAAGTGAATGAATGCGGACAACGTGTGGAATTAATGTAGAATTTACCAGAGGATGTTGTCGGTGTGTGTGTAATGTATCCTTCGTGGAATCCAAAAAAGTGTTTTGTGTCAAAAAGCAATGTTTTATAATAATGAAAATGCTGGAATTATTTGGAAAAACCAGAACATAGTTTTTTGCCTAAAAGCAATCGTACCAAAATCAAAACAATGTACAAACACCAAGACACAGTTTTCGCCTGAAATCAATCCTACTTAAACCAAAACAATGTGTGAAAACCAAATCATAGTTTTTGCCTAAAAGCAATTGTACAATAATCAAAACAATGTATGAAAAAACCAAGATAGTGTTTTGTGCAAAAAAGCATTGAATTATGAAAATTATGTAATTATTTGGGGAAAAAACAACACTACAAATAAAAGTTGTATGGTTCTGAGAATATAGTCAGTATTTTATTCACACAACATTTAATTGACAAATTAATTTATTTTCAATCTATGAATGTACAACTGTTTGTTTGCTTTGTTGACCATTGACCGAAGAACAATAAACAAACATAAATTGCCAGATGTTTGTTAGATAGATTTAATACTGTATATACTGTAGGCTAAAGCTATTACAGTTGTACCTCGCCACATCGTGCTACAATTATTGCAGCTACACAGAGTGTTTTAAAGCATATTATACAATTTTTTTTTGTCTTAAATAAAGTATTTTCAAGCATAAAAATGGCTGAATAAACAATAATCAATACTACAGTACCATTGGCTACTAGAGGAAACCAAACCAATCAGTATTGTGGCCGCTGACTGGCTCAATCTTAGGCAGCATTACCATAATGCATGAAAAAAGGGTAAAGGTGACCAACGGGTGTTATTTCATATTGAGAAAGCTTTCATTACATTGAAGGAACTTATTTAGAAGGTTGGACAGTGAACATTTTAAATTGTACTTATCACGTTTTTGTGGTACTTGGGACTTTATTTTTTCATTTTCTGTAGTATTATTTAAAGCAATAAATACCTCCATTACATACGACCTTGATTTGTGTAATGCAGTTGTATATGCAAAACTCTGTTTCAATAAAAGTTATACCAATAACTATAAATATGTATGTAATAAAAGCAAGTATTGTATGTTACTTATTCAGAAAAATGACGATTATGAGATTTCTAACTGCCTCACAGTCCTTTGTTTTATTTTAATTAACAGGGTACTCATAAATAAAGCCTTCGTTGGTAGCTACAATAGATAGTAAATAGTAGATAATATCCTCATTAGCCTTGTTTTTTTTTTGTTTTGTTTTTTCAAAATGCATCAATACATGGAGGTGATTACAGTCAATATCCATTTTGGTATAAACTCAACTCGTCGTGTTTGGAGGAAGAAGAATACTGAGTTGCATCCCAAGAACACCATACCTACTGTGAAGCATGGGGGTGGAAACATCATGCTTTGGGGCTGTTTTTCTGCCAAGGGGACAGGACGATTGATCCGTGTTAAGGAAAGAATGAATGGGGCCATGTATCGTCAGATTCTGAACCAAAACCTCCTTCCATCATTGAGAGCTTTGAATGGTTGACCAAATACTTATTTTCCACCATAATTTACAAATAAATTCTTTAAAATTCCTACAATGTGAATTCCTGGATTTTTTTTCCACATTCTGTCTCTCACAGTTGAAGTGTACCTATGATGAAAATTACAGACCTCTGTCATCATTTTAAGTGGGAGAACTTGCACAATCGGTGGCTGACTAAATACTTTTTTGCCCCACTGCATGCAGTATTTAGTAATTAGAGCCCTAAAAGATCAATAATGCAGGACACCATTGATTTTAATTCTTTATTATTTTTGAGAAATCACAGTGAATAGATAAATAAAACACCACTAAATATATTTGGGATCCAAAAGGTGCCCCACTCAGAAAGTGATACATTTTTATTAGGGTTTTTTTTTTTTTTTTAACTTTCAACACTTAAGTTATGAGATCAACTTACATATGTTTTAAAGCAAATTGTACCAATAACTATAAATATGCATGTAATAAAAGCAAGTATTGTATGTTACTTATTCAGAAAAATGACGATTATGAGATTTCTAACTGCCTCACAGTCCTTTGTTTTATTTTAATTAACAGGGTACTCATAAATAAAGCCTTCGTTGGTAGCTACAATAGATAGTAAATAGTAGATAATATCCTTATTAGCCTTGTTTTTTTTTTTGTTTTTTTTTTTCAAAATGCATCAATACATGGAGGTGATTACAGTCAATATCCATTTTGGTATAAACTCAACTCGTCGTGTTTGGAGGAAGAAGAATACTGAGTTGCATCCCAAGAACACCATACCTACTGTGAAGCATGGGGGTGGAAACATCATGCTTTGGGGTTGTTTTTCTGCTAAGGGGACAGGACGATTGATCCGTGTTAAGGAAAGAATGAATGTGGCCATGTATCGTCAGATTCTGAACCAAAACCTCCTTCCATCAGTGAGAGCTTTGAATGGTTGACCAAATACTTATTTTCCACCATAATTTACAAATAAATTCTTTAAAATTCCTACAATGTGAATTCCTGGATTTTTTTTCCACATTCTGTCTCTCACAGTTGAAGTGTACCTATGATGAAAATTACAGACCTCTGTCATCATTTTAAGTGGGAGAACTTGCACAATCGCTGGCTGACTAAATACTTTTTTGCCCCACTGCATGCAGTATTTAGTAATTAGAGCCCTAAAAGATCAATAATGCAGGACACCATTGATTTTAATTATTTATTATTTTTGAGTAATCACAGTGAAAAGATAAATAAAACACCACTAAATATATTTGGGATCCAAAAGGTGCCCGACTCAGAAAGTGATACATTTTTATTAGGGTTTGTTTTGTTTTTAACTTTCAACACTTAAGTTACGAGATCAACTTACATATGTTTTAAAGCAAATTGTACCAATAACTATAAATATGCATGTAATAAAAGCAAGTATTGTATGTTACTTATTCAGAAAAATGACGATTATGAGATTTCTAACTGCCTCACAGTCCTTTGTTTTATTTTAATTAACAGGGTTCTCATAAATAAAGCCTTCGTTGGTAGCTACAATAGATAGTGAATAGTAGATAATATCCTTATTAGCCTTGTTTTTTTTTTTGTTTTTTTTTTTCAAAATGCATCAATACATGGAGGTGATTACAGTCAATATCCATTTTGGTATAAACTCAACTTGTCGTGTTTGGAGGAAGAAGAATACTGAGTTGCATCCCAAGAACACCACACCTACTGTGAAGCATGGGGGTGGAAACATCATGCTTTGGGGTTGTTTTTCTGCTAATGGGACAGGACGATTGATCCGTGTTAAGGAAAGAATGAATGGGGCCATGTATCGTCAGATTCTGAACCAAAACCTCCTTCCATCAGTGAGAGCTTTGAATGGTTGACCAAATACTTATTTTCCACCATAATTTACAAATAAATTCTTTAAAATTCCTACAAAGTGAATTCCTGGATTGTTTTTTCACATTCTGTCTCTCACAGTTGAAGTGTACCTATGATGAAAATTACAGACCTCTGTCATCATTTTAAGTGGGAGAACTTGCACAATCGGTGGCTGACTAAATACTGTTTTGCCCCACTGCATGCAGTATTTAGTAATTAGAGCCCTAAAAGATCAATAATGCAGGACACCATTGATTTTAATTCTTTATTATTTTTGAGTAATCACAGTGAAAAGATAAATAAAACACCACTAAATATATTTGGGATCCAAAAGGTGCCCCACTCAGAAAGTGATACATTTTTATTAGGGTTTTTTTTTTTTTTAACTTTCAACACTTAAGTTACGAGATCAACTTACATATGTTTTAAAGCAAATTGTACCAATAACTATAAATATGCATGTAATAAAAGCAAGTATTGTATGTTACTTATTCAGAAAAATTACGATTATGAGATTTATAACTGCCTCACAGTCCTTTGTTTTATTTTAATTAACAGGGTACTCATAAATAAAGCCTTCGTTGGTAGCTACAATAGATAGTAAATAGTAGATAATATCCTCATTAGCCTTGTTTTTTTTTTGTTTTTTTTTTTCAAAATGCATCAGTACATGGAGGTGATTACAGTCAATATCTATTTTGGTATAAACTCAACTCGTCGTGTTTGGAGGAAGAAGAATACTGAGTTGCATCCCAAGAACACCACACCTACTGTGAAGCATGGGGGTGGAAACATCATGCTTTGGGGCTGGTTTTCTGCTAAGGGGACAGGACGATTGATCCGTGTTAAGGAAAGAATGAATGGGGCCATGTATCGTCAGATTTTGAACCAAAACCTCCGTCCATCAGTGAGAGCTTTGAATGGTTGACCAAATACTTATTTTCCACCATAATATACAAATAAATTCTTTAAAATTCCTACAATGTGAATTCCTGGATTTTTTTTTCACATTCTGTCTCTCACAGTTGAAGTGTACCTATGATGAAAATTACAGACCTCTGTCATCATTTTAAGTGGGAGAACTTGCACAATCGGTGGCTGACTAAATACTGTTTTGCCCCACTGTATGCAGTATTTAGTAATTAGAGCCCTAAAAGATCAATAATGCAGGACACCATTGATTTTAATTATTTATTATTTTTGAGTAATCACAGTGAAAAGATAAATAAAACACCACTAAATATATTTGAGATCCAGAAGGTGCCCGACTCAGAAAGTGATACATTTTTATTAGGGTTTGTTTTGTTTTTAACTTTCAACACTTAAGTTACGAGATCAACTTACATATGTTTTAAAGCAAATTGTACCAATAACTATAAATATGCATGTAATAAAAGCAAGTATTGTATGTTACTTATTCAGAAAAATGACGATTATGAGATTTCTAACTGCCTCACAGTCCTTTGTTTTATTTTAATTAACAGGGTACTCATAAATAAAGCCTTCGTTGGTAGCTACAATAGATAGTAAATAGTAGATAATATCCTTATTAGCCTTGTTTTTTTTTTTGTTTTTTTTTTTCAAAATGCATCAATACATGGAGGTGATTACAGTCAATATCCATTTTGGTATAAACTCAACTTGTCGTGTTTGGAGGAAGAAGAACACTGAGTTGCATCCCAAGAACACCACACCTACTGTGAAGCATGGGGGTGGAAACATCATGCTTTGGGGTTGTTTTTCTGCTAATGGGACAGGACGATTGATCCGTGTTAAGGAAAGAATGAATGGGGCCATGTATCGTCAGATTCTGAACCAAAACCTCCTTCCATCAGTGAGAGCTTTGAATGGTTGACCAAATACTTATTTTCCACCATAATTTACAAATAAATTCTTTAAAATTCCTACAAAGTGAATTCCTGGATTGTTTTTTCACATTCTGTCTCTCACAGTTGAAGTGTACCTATGATGAAAATTACAGACCTCTGTCATCATTTTAAGTGGGAGAACTTGCACAATCGGTGGCTGACTAAATACTGTTTTGCCCCACTGCATGCAGTATTTAGTAATTAGAGCCCTAAAAGATCAATAATGCAGGACACCGTTGATTTTAATTATTTATTATTTTTGAGTAATCACAGTGAAAAGATAAATAAAACACCACTAAATATATTTGGGATCCAAAAGGTGCCCGACTCAGAAAGTGATACATTTTTATTAGGGTTTGTTTTGTTTTTAACTTTCAACACTTAAGTTACGAGATCAACTTACATATGTTTTAAAGCAAATTGTACCAATAACTATAAATATGCATGTAATAAAAGCAAGTATTGTATGTTACTTATTCAGAAAAATTACGATTATGAGATTTCTAACTGCCTGACAGTGCTTAGTTTTTTTTTTAATTAGCAGCGTACTCATAAATAAAGCCTTCGTTGGTAGCTACAATAGATAGTGAATAGTAGATAACATCCTCATTAGCCTTGTTTTTTTTTTTTTCCAAACTGCATCAGTACCTGGAGGTGATTACAGTCAATGTTCTATTGCAAGCATCATTAGTATGATGTTTATAGACTGCATCTCAATAACCGTTAGTTTATTTTCATTTGGAGGGATGCCGGAGTGCGATGAACGTGTTGAGATATAAAAGGGAAACCACCTGGGGGGGGAAATGAAGATATTTATCTGTTTGGAACTCCACCTGTATGATCAATACAGCCCTTGTAACTACTTGGTATTGGATCAATACCCACGTTTGAAGTATCACCCCGAAACTAAAGGTATAGTAAGGTAGAGGTATTTTATTTGTTTTGACTTTAGGGAGATACCGTTTTAAGTAATCATTTGAAGTAGGCTCCAGTTGTCCTCTGATCATGTACAACCCTAGTATAACTAATCATGCACACAGGATTAGTTATACTAGGGTTGTACGGTATATCGGTACGAGTATAATATCGGGGTACTAATGAATAAAAAAAAACGGTACTATACTCAGTTTGAAAAGTACTGGCTCCTCGGCATGACGGCGCGTCATGACATTGCTGGTTTTACGAGCAGAGGAGCATGTTCGGCATCGCACAATCACAGACTGATTAATGTATTTTGTCTCCAGGGACCGGCCAGACAGGAATGCCCGTGTCGACATAATCCACGACTGTCGGGACTGGCAGGACATTGGCTTGGAGAAGGCCGTGAATGAAATGGAGGCAGTTGGAACATCAGTTGAACTGGTGGATGGACGACAAAAGGTTAAACAAATTTGTGTTAGCATACTGAATGAAACACTCTATGCAGTTGCTTGGGGCCACAACCACTATGGTGGTCACGTTATTAAATTAAAGCAAAGGATCACTTAGTTGGTCATCGGTTGTTTTCTTGTCAGGCATGGGATTTGAGCTTAATGAAAAGGATTAAAAATAAGCCAGAGGTCCACAGCCAGGTCCAGGGCACAAGGGGGGCAACCACCCTCCCTCAAAGCTCCTGTTTTTTCAGCAATTTAACATGCAAAAATGTGCAAAAAAAAAAACACAATTTAAAGATGTTTTAGTGTTTAAAAGGATTGAAAAATGGTCAACAGAGTTAAATAATAAATACATACCCATTTCGGTATATATTGGTTGGTCGGGGCGGTATAGCTCGGTTGGTAGAGTGGCCGTGCCAGCAACTTGAGGGTTGCAGGTTCGATTCCCGCTTCCGCCATCCTAGTTACTGCCGTTGTGTCCTTGGGCAAGACACTTTACCCACGTGCTCCCAGTGCCACCCACACTGGTTTAAATGTAACTTAGATATTGGGTTTCACTATGTAAAGCGCTTTGAGTCACTAGAGAAAAGCGCTATATAAATATAATTCACACTAATTCACACTCATTCATTCAAATGAACCAGTCACTATGTTATTTAATCACTACCATTATTACGACTTCTGTTCACATCCACAGGAACCACATGGGTGAGCCTACTCTATATATACAGTATTTACAACCATACTCGTGTTCACTTCACAGCCACAGATGGTTCATCTAGTTATTTACATAGATAGATAGATAGATAGATAGATATATAGATAGATAGATAGATAGATAGATAGATAGTACTTTATTGATTCCTTCAGGAGAGTTCCTTTAGGAAAATTTAAATTCCAGCAGCAGTGTACAGAGTTGGGATCAATTTACAAAGTAAAAAGTAAATAATGGGGGTTTAAATGGAAACAAAATAGAAAAATATTGAAATAAGAATAAAAATAAAAAGCAAGAATGGGAATAACAATATAACAGTAAAATAAGAATATAACAAGAGAAACTAGGGAGTAGTGACCAGGTTATGAAAAAGTATTGCACTGTTATTGTTTTGAATCCCCCGCCATCCTAGGACCCCCCCACCCCAGGGAGGAGTTTGTGGGACAAAGGAGTTTTTGAGTCTATTAGTCCTGCACTTGGGATGAAGCAGTCTAGAACTGAACAGGCTCCTCTGGCTACTGATAACACTATGCAGAGGGTGACTGGCATCATCCAGGATGCTCACTAGTTTGTCCACAGTCCTCTTCTGTGCCACCGTCACCAGTGAGTCCAGTTTCATTCCCATTGTAGAACCAGCCCGCCTGATCAGTTTCCCCAGTCTGGATCTGTCCTTCTTAGATGTACTGCCCCCCCAGCACACTACCATGTAGAACAGAACCCTGGCAACCACAGACACATTATTTACATATTACTTTGGTTCATTCGCACATTATTTGGCAATTTTTGCTTGGATTGTTCTGACATGAGCCTTCCTGGCAAATTCCTGAGCAGCCTGCATTTTACTTTTTGTTTTTGCTTTGCGGATTCTGCCTTGGATTTTTTAAGCCAATTTCTGTCTTTACGACTCCCTCTCCACTTATAACTGCTCCAAATGCAAAAATCATAAAGAGTACAAACAATGTTTATTCTTTTAGCTGACTTCCTTTATCGGAATAGCCATACATTGGTCATGTTTTTCATGTTTCAAAATGAATCAACTACGCAATGTCGAAATATAAGCAGTAGAGATAATGAACAAAATGTCAGCTACTGTCTTGTTTTAAAACACCAATGAAAAGGAAATGTAGCATTTAGACCGGATATATCAATCAATCAATCAATGTTTACTTATATAGCCCTAAATCACTAGTGTCTCAAAGGGCTGCACAAACCACCACGACATCCTCGGTAGGAAAACTCACACCCAGTGGGACATTGGTGACAATAATGACCCAGTGGGACGTCGGTGACAATGATGACTATGAGAACCTTGGAGAGGAGGAAAGCAATGGATGTCGAGCGGATCTAACATGATACTGTGAAAGTTCAATCCACAATGGATACAACACAGTTGCGAGAGTCCAGTCCAAAGAGGATCCAAGACACAGCAGCGAGAGTCCCGTTCACAGCGGAGCCAGCAGGAAACCATCCCAAGCGTAGGCGGACCAGCAGCGCAGAGATGTCCCCAGCCGATACACAGGCGAGCAGTACATGGCCACCGGATCGGACCGGACCCCCTCCACACGGGAGAGTGGGACATAGAAGAAAAAGAAAAGAAACGGCAGATCAACTGGTCTAAAAAGGGAGTCTATTTAAAGGCTAGAGTATACAAATGAGTTTTAAGGTGAGACTTAAATGCTTCCACTGAGGTGGCATCGCGAACTGTTACCGGGAGGGCATTCCAGAGTACTGGAGCCCGAACGGAAAATGCTCTATAGCCCGCAGACTTTTTTTGGGCTTTGGGAATCACTAATAAGCCGGAGTCCTTTGAACGCAGATTTCTTGCCGGGACATATGGTACAATACAATCGGCAAGATAAGATGGAGCTAGACCGTGTAGTATTTTATACGTAAGTAGTAAAACCTTAAAGTCACATCTATATATACTGTAGCATGTGTATGTGTATTCCACGTCTTCCATTTCAAGAGCATTTTTCATTTGGGCTTAGATCAGGGGTCGGAAACCTTTTTGGCTGAGAGAGCCATACAAGCCAAATATTTAAAAAAGTATTTCCGTGAGAGCCATATAATATTTTTTTAATACCCAATACAACTAAATGCGTGCATTTTTAAGTAATACCAACATTTTTAGAGTATAATTAGTCTCTTGTTCTTTTTAATAACATTGTTTTTCTGAAGCTAACCAACAATAAATATAATACTTCTTACCATTAATGCGACTTCTTGAACAGGTGCGGTAGAAACTGGATGGATGGATGGATTTAAATGCATGAGAATGTTTTATATTTTGAACGTTTTTTTAGACACTGTGATTACCAGCGGAATTATTCATTACTTACCGTGTTAAGCAATGTCAACTAAGATGTATCTGAGAGCCAGATGCAGTCATCAAAAGAGCCACATCTGGCTCTAGAGCCATTGGTTCCCTACCCCTGGCTTAGATGGTTAACAACTAAAATGAATGTGTTGGGCATTGTTTGATTCAAATGTTGCCAAGTAGATGCATTGTGGGTATCCTGTACGCCGTTTACATAGCTAAAAGAAGGAAGAGAACATCTGCCATCTTCCACTAGTTTTTTTTCCCTCTTCCCTTCTCAGACTTTCTCGTCGTCATTTGTTGTGATTTCCCTTCCTGGTTCGATGACCCGCCCTATCGTGCCTCTGATTGGCCTGTTCGTAATGTTTTGCCATAATCTGAACCAATTGTGACTCATTATAGTGAACCAACCAACCAATCCAAGATTTTCTTATACGTAAACCAACCGAGGATCATTGATGTTCCCCATATAGTTTGTCCCCTGCCCATGGAGTTTCTTCGCTGCGTAGTTTTGTTTTTTTTAGTGAATAGTTTTTAATGGAAAACCTTAGTTTTTACCAGTCAATCAATGTTTACTTATATAGCCCTAATTTACGAATGTCTCAAAGGGCTGCACAAGCCACAACTACATCCACGGCTCAGATCAGGGCAAGAAAAAAACTCAACCCAAAGGGATGACAATGAGAAAACTCGGATTTTCAAAAACCGTACTCATTAAGGGAAAACCGTAGTTGTTGGCAGGTATGGCAAAGAGACTGATCAAGACTTTAAACGCACATTGTAGGTCGGGAAAAAACGGAGAAAAACGGAAACATTTTTTTTATATTTTTACAGAGATAAAAAAGACGGATATCCGATTATAGACGAAAATATCACATGCCTGTTGATGGGCTGAATTTCTTCATGGATACAAAAATATTTGGTTTCTGCTGAACTTCAATTTAGCAACGAGTCAACATTTTATTTGTAACAGTTTTAGTTCGTTTAAGTAGCATTGCGGCCGCGTCCATTTAGAAATGGCCATCGGAGGTAAGTGAAAAATTAGCATCACTTCGAACGCCGTCACATACCATATTTATGGCTGTATTTTCAAAACATCATAATTTAAGTTTATACTGTAGCCCATTGATGTCAAACTCTGGCCCGCCGGCAAAATTTGGCCCGCCGTGTAATTTAATTTGGCCCTTGAGGCAATACCAAACTAACATTAGAGCTGGCCCGCCGGTATTATACACCGCATTCACGGCTAATACTCATACTTGCCAGCCCTCCCAATTTTCCTGAGGGACTCCCGAAGTTCAGTGCCCCTCCCGACAATCTCCCGGGGGAACCATTCTCCCGAATTTCTCCCCATTTCCACCCGGACAACAATATTAGGGGCGTGCCTCTAAGGAATTGCTTTTAACGTCCTCTACAACCTGTCGTCACGTCCACATTCCCCCCATACAAACAGCGTGCCGGGTCAAGCCAAATAATAGATGCGTCTTGTACACACACACACACAAGTGAATGCAAGCATACTTGGTCAACAGCCACACAGGTCACACTGAGGGTGGCCGTATAAACAACTTTAACACTGTTACAAATATGCGCCACACTGTGAACCCACTGCAAACAAGAATGACAAACACATTTCGGGAGAACATCCGCACCGTAACACAACATAAACAAATACTCCGGTACGCTACAATATACACCCCCCCGCTACCACCAAACCCCGCCCACCTCATTGTTTTTGTTTTCAAATTTATTAGCCTGTGGAAAAAGTTGATGTTGATATTTACCTCAGAAGGCTGCAAATAGAAAAGAGGCATTTAATTTTTTTTTAATTTTATTTAATATACCATTGATGGTTTTTCGTTTGGTTTTGAAAGTTGATTTTGCACTACAAAGTTATATAAGTGTTGCTTGTTCCATATTCAGTGTTAAAGCAAATCAGTGTAGCAAACTGAGCAATAATGAACGTTTTATTCATGCACTTTCTCTTGCTACTTCAAGGCTTGAATGTTTGATTCATTATTGTTATTTTATTTTCAAATGTATTATTAGCCTGTGGAAACGTTTATTTTGATATTTACCTCTGAAGGCTGCAAATAGAAACTAGCCATTCAATTTGTATTAAAATTGTATTTAATATGCCCTTGATATTTTTTTATTATTATTAATATTATTTGAAACTCAATTTTGCATATCACTAAAAAGTTATATAAGCCTTGCTTGTTTAATATTCAATGCAAAATGTGTTTGGGTCCCTATTAAAAGGTTCATTTGTTCAACCTTGGCCCGCGGCTTTGTTCAGTTTTACATTTTGGCCCACTCTGTATTTGAGTTTGACACCCCTGCTGTAGCCCGTTTTTAGCCCTAAAATATAATGTAGGCTTCACGGTGGCAGAGGGGTTAGTGCGTCTGCCTCACAATACGAAGGTCCTGCAGTCCTGGGTTCAAATCCAGGCTCGGGGTCTTTCTGTGTGGAGTTTGCATGTTCTCCCCGTGAGTGCGTGGGCTCCCTCCGGGTACTCCGGCTTCCTCCCACTTCCAAAAACATGCACCTGGGGATAGGTTGATTGGCAACACTAAATTGGCCCTAGTGTGTGAATGTGAGTGTGAATGTTGTCTGTCTATCTGTGTTGGCCCTGCGATGAGGTGGCAACTTGTCCAGGGTGTACCCCGCCTTCCGCCCGATTGTAGCTGAGATAGGCGCCAGCGCCCCCCGCGACCCCGAAAGGGAATAAGCAGTAGAAAATGGATGGATGGAAATATAATGTAAAAAATATATTAATTTGTTCATAGTTTTTTCCCATTTATTGTGTTTTGTTTACTTTTTTAAAGAATGCGCGGTTTTGAATTGACTTCAATGCAGTAGGAGAGATGGAACACATTTCTCTTTCGAACTGTCAACTTGTTTTTTTACCTTTTCATATAAACTTTGGACATTATTCAACACATATTAGATTGAAATAAATTGTAGATGTCAACGTAGTCTTTTATTTATTGTAAAGACATGATAATTTATAGTAAACCCAAATATTTCCATAATTTGTAAAATATTAATACATTACTTCTTGATATCTAAATATAAACTTACTGAACTTTGTTGGTCGTGTCTTTCACGCACACACTCAGGCGGGCTCCCATAGCCAAATCTTCTTCTGGTCGCCAAAAGTAATACAGTAAACAACTAAGATTTTATTTTGAAGTTTATCGCTGTTTATTTGTTTATTTGTAAACGAATTTCTGTAAACTAGGAATTATTCATTATGAATTTAATATTTTCAAATCTAGAGCATAAAAAACAAGTTTTCAACTTTCTTAACATGTTTTTAACATCAAAAAAATCCCTCTACAGATTAAATAACACCCATTGTCACCGTTAAAAGAAGCAAACTGTGTTCCTTGGACTCTAGCGGGCAGCAGCGGAAGTCGGTTTAATGGCTGAGAAAGAATGTGCTCCTATCATAAGAAGCTCTCCTGGGTTGTTATAATAAAATGAGTAATTAAACAAGAGTCAAAGTATGTTCTATGCTTTGTGATATGCTGGCATGTTTAAATGTTTCAGACAAGTCTATCGATCCATTTTATTACCAATCTGCCGTGGATCAGTAGGAAGTGAGCCTTTCCATATTACATCATTTTCACATGAAACTCTTATCTGAATAAAGTAATGAACATAAAGTACAAGCCAAAAGTTTGCACACACCTTCTCATTCAACACGTTTTCTTTATTTTCATCGCTATATTTACATTGTAGATTGTCATTGAAGGCATCAAAATTATGAATGAACACGTGGAGTTATGTACTTAACAAAAAAAGTAAAATAAAACATGTTTTATATTAATTACTGTTTTGCACACTTGGCATTTTCTAAATGACAAGGGTTTTCACTTCACAGGTGTCATAGTTTTGATGCCTTCAGTGACAATCTACAATGTAAACAGTCATGAAAATAAGGAAAATGCATTGAAATGAAGTGTGTCCAAACTGTTGGCCTGTACTGTATGTTGTAAATTACACAAGTTATAATTATATAGGGTGAAATAACAGTCAGACACCTCTGCTAAAGTTTTCTTTTCAATTGTGGTGCAGCACTATTTCAGGTCTTTTTGCCCACGCACATCTATCTTCCTCTTAACCTTCCTGACCCAACCCATCCGTTTTATTTCAGCGTGTCTTCAGTTCCTGGAGACACAGCAATGATAGCAGGCTTTATATCTATCTCACTCCTGTCATTTGATCCGAAGAGAAAGAAACACCTCCTAGTCTATTGTGATGCGGGAAAAGAGGGAAAAAAGACATAAATGTCAAAAATGCCCAAAAAGATCCAGGTTTGAGTCTCAAAAGGAGAGAGAGAGAGGGAGAGAGAGAGAGAAAGAGGGAGAGAGAGAGAGAGAGAGAGAGAGAGAGAAAGAAAGAGAGAGAGACAAAATGCAAAAATGTCAAAAATTCACCCACGGATGAGGCACAGGCAAGCCTGGAAGAAAAAGTGAAAAACAGACCAAAATGTAAAAAAAGCAAAATTTTGTCGAAAATACTTGGAGTCCCATAGGCCAGGGGAAGACCCAAAATGCCCAAAATATCAAAAGTACACCCAGGAATGACGCACAGGTATGCCGGGGGGGGGAAAAAAAGGGAAAACAGCCATAAATGTAAAAAAAATGCTGAAAATTATCAAAAATACCTACCCGGGTTTGAGTCCCATGAGTCCCGGGGAGAGCTAAAATGCCCAAAATTTCAAAAATATACTCGGGAATGACGCACAGGTACGCCGGGAAGAAAAGGCGAAAAACAGACCAAAATGTAAAAAAATGCCCAATACTGTCAAAAATACCCATAAGTCAGGGGAAGAGCCAAAATGCTCAAAATGTCGAAAATGCACCCAGGAATGATGCACAGGTAAGCCGGGAATAAAAGAGGGAAAATAGCCATAAATGTCAAAAATGCCCAAAATGGAGTTGTAAAAAAGAAATTTGCTTGGATTTGTGCGTGTAAACAATTTAATACATCTGAATTGTTTTCTGGATTTGAACAAATGTCCATTTTTAGTAATATAATCTATGCAACTCAACATGAGGCCCCTGGTTTGAGTCCCATAAGTACCGGCGAAAGCCAAAATGCCCAAAACGTCAAAAATAGACCCTGGAATGATACACAGGTACGCCAGTAAGAAAAGGTAAAAAATAGACCAAAATGTATAAAATGCCCAATATTGTTAAAAATATCTACCCGGTTAGAGTCCCATAAGTCCCGGGGAGGGCCAAATAGCCCAAAATGTAAAAAAAATACACCCAGGAGTGACGCACAGATAAGCCGGGAAGAAAAGAGGAAAAACGGCCATGAATGTTAAGAAATGCCCAATATGATCAAAAATTCCTCCCCGGGTTTAAGTCCTATAATTCCCAGGAGAGCCAAAATGCCCAAAAGGTCAAAAATGCACCCAGGAATGACGCACAGATAAGCCGGGAAGAAAAGAGGGAAAAGAGCCATAAATGTAAAAAATGCCCAAAATGAAATTGATCTTGACGTAAAAAAAACAAATGTGCTTGGATTTGTGTGAACTCTTTAATACATTTGAATTGTTTTCTGGATTTGAACAAATGTCCATTTTTAGTAATATAATCCATGCAACTCCTACATGAGGCCCCTGGTTTGAGTCCCATAAGTACCGGCGAAAGCCAAATTGTGAAAAATAGTGCAAAATGTAAAAAATGCCCAATATTGTTAAAAATACCTACAAAGGTTGGAGTCTCAGAAGTCCCGGGGAGGGCAAAATAGCTCAAAATGTCAAAAATGCACCCAGGAATGACGTAGAGGTAAGCCGGGAAGAAAAGAGGGAAAACAGCCTTAAATGTAAAAAATGCCCAAAATGAAATTAATCTTGACGTAAAAAAACAAACGTGCTTGGATTTGTGCGTGTGAACACTTTTATACATCTGAATTGTTTTCTGGGTTAGAACAAATGTCCATTTTTAGTAATATAATCCATGCAACTCCAACATGAGGCCCCTGGTTTGAGTCCCATAAGCACCGGCAAAAGCCAAAATGGCCAAAATGTGAAAAATAGACCAAAATGTAAAAAATGCCCGAAATTGTTTAAAATACCTACCCAGGTTGGAGTCTCCTAAGTCCCGGGGAGGGCCAAATAGCTCAAAATGTCAAAAATGCACCCAGGAATGACTTACAGGTAAGCCGGGAAGAAAAGAGGGAAAACAGCCTTAAATGTAAAAAATGCCCAAAATGAATTTATTCTTGACGTTAAAAAACAAATATGCTTGGATTTGTGCGTGTGAACACTTTAATACATCTGAATTGTTTTCTGGATTTGAACAAATGTCCATTTTTAGTAATATAATCCATGCAACTCCTACATGAGGCCCCTGGTTTGAGTCCCATAAGTACCGGCGAAAGCCAAATTGTGAAAAATAGTGCAAGATGTAAAAAAAAATCCCAATACTGTTAAAAATAACCACCCAGGTTGGAGTCTCATAAGTCCCGGGGAGGGCCAAATAGCCCAAAATGTCCAAAATGCACCCAGGAATGACGTAGAGGTAAGCCGGGAAGAAAAGAGGGAAAACAGCCATAAATGTAAAAAATGCCCAAAATGAAATTGATCTTGACGTTAAAAAACAAACGTGCTTGGATTTGTGTGAACTCTTTAATACATCTGAATTGTTTTCTGGATTTGAACAAATGTCCATTTTTAGTAATATAATCCATGCAACTCTACATGAGGCCCCTGGTTTGAGTCCCATAAGTACCGGCGAAAGCCAAAATGCGAAAAATAGTGCAAAATGTAAAAAAATACCCAATATTGTTAAAAATACCTACCCAGGTTGGAGTATCATAAGTCCCAGGGAGGGCAAAATAGCCCAAAATGTCAAAAATGCACCCAGGAATAACGTAGAGGTAAGCCGGGAAGAAAAGAGGGAAAACAGCCATAAATGTAAAAAATGCCCAAAATGTGAAAAATAGTGCAAAATGTAAAAAATGCCCAATACTGTTAAAAATAACTACCCAGGCTGGAATATCATAAGTCCGGGGAGGGCCAAATAGCTCAAAATGTAAAAAATGCACCCAGGAATGACGTAGAGGTAAGCCGGGAAGAAAAGAGGGAAAACAGCCATAAATGTAAAAAATGCCCAGAATTAAATTGATCTTGACGTGAAAAAACAAACGTGCTTGGATTTGTGCGTGTGAACAATTTAATACATCTGAATTGTTTTCTGGATTTGAACAAATGTCCATTTTTAGTAATATAATCCATGCAACTCTACATGAGGCCCCTGGTTTGAGTCCCATAAGTACCGGCGAAAGCCGAAATGCGAAATATAGTGCAAAATGTAAAAAAATGCCCAATATTGTTAAAAATACCTACCCAGGTTGGAGTCTCATAAATTCCGGAGAGGACCAAATAGCCCAAAATGTCAAAAATGCACCCAGGAATGACTTACAGGTAAGCCGGGAAGAAAAGAGGGAAAACAGCCATAAATGTAAAAAATGCCCAAAATTAAATTGATCTTGACTTAAAAAAAACAAATGTGCTTGGATTTGTGTGAACTCTTTAATACATCTGAATTGTTTTCTGGATTTGAACAAATGTCCATTTTTAGTAATATAATCCATGCAACTCCTACATGAGGCCCCTGGTTTGAGTCCCATAAATACTGGCGAAAGCCAAAATGCGAAAAATACTGCAAAATGTAAAAAAATGCCCAATATTGTTAAAAATAACTACCCAGGTTGGAGTCGTATAAGTCCCGGAGAGGACCAAATAGCCCAAAATGTCCAAAATAAACCCAGGAATGACTTACAGGTAAGCCGGGAAGAAAAAGAGGGAAAACAGCCATAAATGTAAAAAATGCCCAAAATGAAATTAATCTTGACGTAAAAAAACAAATGTGCTTGGATTTGTGCGTGTGAACACTTTAATACATCTGAATTGTTTTCTGGGTTAGAACAAATGTCCATTTTTAGTACTATAATCCATGCAACTCCTACATGAGGCCCCTGGTGTGAGTCCCATAAATACTGGCGAAAGCCAAAATGCGAAATATAGTGCAAAATGTAAAAAAATGCCCAATATTGTTAAAAATACCTACCCAGGTTGGAGTCTTATAAGTCCCGGGGAGGGCAAAATAGCCCAAAATGTCAAAAATGCACCCAGGAATGACGTAGAGGTAAGCCGGTAAGAAAAGAGGGAAAACAGCCTTAAATGTAAAAAATGCCCAAAATGAAATTAATCTTGACGTAAAAAAAACAAATGTGCTTGGATTTGTGCGTGTGAACAATTTAATACATCAGAATTGTTTTCTGGATTTGAACAAATGTCCATTTTTAGTAATATAATCCATGCAACTCCTACATGAGGCCCCTGGTTTGAGTCCCATAAGTACCGGCGAAAGCATAAATGCGAAAAATAGTGCAAAATGTAAAAAAAATGCCCAATATTGTTAAAAATACCTACAAAGGTTGGAGTCTCATAAGTCCCGGGGAGGGCAAAATAGCTCAAAATGTCAAAAATGCACCCAGGAATGACGTAGAGGTAAGCCGGGAAGAAAAGAGGGAAAACAGCCATAAATGTAAAAAATGCCCAAAATGAAATTAATCTTGACGTTAAAAAACAAATATGCTTGGATTTGTGCGTGTGAACAATTTAATACATCTGAATTGTTTTCTGGATTTGAACAAATGTCCATTTTTAGTACTATAATCCATGCAACTCCTACATGAGGCCCCTGGTTTGAGTCCCATAAATACTGGCGAAAGCCAAAATGCGAAATATAGTGCAAAATGTAAAAAAATGCCCAATATTGTTAAAAATACCTACCCAGGTTGGAGTCTTATAAGTCCCGGGGAGAGCCAAATAGCCCAAAATGTCCAAAATGCACCTAGGAATGACGTAGAGGTAAGCCGGGAAGAAAAGAAGGAAAACAGCCATAAATGTAAAAAATGCCCAAAATGAAATTAATCTTGACGTTAAAAAACAAATATGCTTGGATTTGTGCGTGTGAACAATTTAATACATCTGAATTGTTTTCTGGATTTGAACAAATGTCCATTTTTAGTAATATAATCCATGCAACTCCTACATGAGGCCCCTGGTTTGAGTCCCATAAGTACCAGCGAAAGCCAAAATGGCCAAAATGTGAAAAATAGTGCAAAATTTAAAAAATGCCCAATATTGTTAAAAATACTTACCCAGGTTTGAGTCTCATAAGTCCCAGGAAGGGCCAAATAGCTAAAAAATGTCAAAAATGCACCCAGGAATGACGTAGAGATAAACCGGGAAGAAAAGAGGGAAAACAGCCTTAAATGTAAAAAATGCCCAAAATGAAATTAATCTTGACGTAAAAAAACAAACGTGCTTGGATTTGTGCGTGTGAACAATTTAATACATCTGAATTGTTTTCTGGATTTGAACAAATGTCAATTTTTAGTTATATAATCCATGCAACTCCTACATGAGGCCCCTGGTTTGAGTCCCATAAGTACCGGCGAAAGCCAAATTGTGAAAAATAGTGCAAGATGTAAAAAAAATGCCCAATATTGTTAAAAATACCTACAAAGGTTGGAGTCTCATAAGTCCCGGGGAGGGCCAAATAGCCCAAAATGTCCAAAATGCACCTAGGAATGACGTAGAGGTAAGCCGGGAAGAAAAGAGGGAAAACAGCCATAAATATAAAAAATGCCCAAAATGAAATTAATCTTGACGTAAAAAACAAACGTGCTTGGATTTGTGCGTGTGAACAATTTAATACATCTGAATTGTTTTCTGGATTTGAACAAATGTCCATTTTTAGTAATATAATCCATGCAACTCCTACATGAGGCCCCTGGTTTGAGTCCCATAAATACCGGCGAAAGCCAAATTGTGAAAAATTGTGCAAAATGTAAAAAATGCCCAATATTGTTAAAAATACCTACAAAGGTTGGAGTCTTATAAGTCCCAGGGAGGGCCAAATAGCCCAAAATGTAAAAAATGCACCCAGGAATAACGTAGAGGTAAGCCGGGAAGAAAAGAGGGAAAACAGCCATAAATGTAAAAAATGCCCAAAATGTGAAAAATAGTGCAAAATGTAAAAAATGCCCAATACTGTTAAAAATAACTACCCAGGTTGGAGTCTCATAAGTCCCGGGGAGGGCCAAATAGCTCAAAATGTCAAAAATGCACCCAGGAATGACGCACAGATAAGCCGGGAAGAAAAGAGGGAAAACAGCCATAAATGTAAAAAATGCCCAAAATTAAATTGATCTTGACGTGAAAAAACAAACGTGCTTGGATTTGTGCGTGCGAACAATTTAATACATCTGAATTGTTTTCTGGATTTGAACAAATGTCCATTTTTAGTACTATAATCCATGTGACTCCTACATGAGGCCCCCGGTTTGAGTCCCATAAGTACCGGCGAAAGCCAAAATGCGAAAAATAGTGCAAAATGTAAAAAAATGCCCAATATTGTTAAAAAGACCTACCCAGGTTGGAGTATCATAAGTCCCAGGAAGGGCCAAATAGCTCAAAATGTCAAAAATGCACCCAGGAATGACGTAGAGGTAAGCCGGGAAGCAAAGACGGAAAACAGCCATAAATGTAAAAAATGCCCAAAATGAAATTGATCTTGACGTAAAAAAACAAATGTGCTTGGATTTGTGCGTGCGAACAATTTAATACATCTGAATTGTTTTCTGGATTTGAACAAATGTCCATTTTTAGTACTATAATCCATGTGACTCCTACATGAGGCCCCTGGTGACATTGTGAGAATGTAAATGAGAACAAACAACAACGGTCTCATTTGTGAAACTGGGATGTTTGGATGGAAGCGTCGCGAATTCTGAGCTGCATAGCAAAATTTGTCAATCAGGACCCATTTCCACAGCAGAAATATTTAGAACCAGTCTTCCTCTGCAGGCTTCCTGCGAGGATTGCGTGTAAACACACCCAGACGCACGTGTGCACGTCCTCACCTCTGCAGGGAACTCGCACACTTGTGTTGTTTTCAGTTGTATCTGAGTGGCGTTTGCCGTCTTCAGCCTGTCAGTGCTCCCAATCAGCTTGGGGTCTACTCACTCCACCTTTTGTCATCTTGACAGACTGTGAGCCGGCTGCAGATTCGCAACGCCAGCGTTTCGCTGCTGTACAAATGCTCTGCAGAGAACAAAGTGGGCAAAGACGAGCGGCTGATTTACTTCTACGTAACCAGTGAGTATGTCGGACACACTTTTTTCTCCCTGCTAGAACCCCAAATTGATACTTGCTGCTTGTTTTAGTGTTACTAATCCAGGTTTGCAATATCATTATATTTGTGCATCAAAATTTGCACACAGGCTTGGGAGGTGGCGTTAAAAAATTCAACAGCAACATCTTTTTTTGGTGCAGAAAAACATAAATCTATTATTGAATAGGCCAATGTTGCACAAGTGTGGCGCTCAAAGAAGTATTTCCTGGAATTGGAAAAGTTAAAGCCTTACGTGAAAATATGGAAGTAACAATAGAACAACATTCAATTCAGAATTTTGCCTTTATAAAGATGATAATGTGAAATTTCTATTGGCACCACAAGAATATAAATGATACCCTTGAAAACTGAACATTGCATTAGATCAGACCTGGGCAAGTTAAAGGGGAACATTATCACAATTTCAAAAGGGTTAAAAACAATAAAAATCAGTTCCCAGTGGCTTGTTGTATTTTTTGAAGTTTTTAAAAAAATTGTACCGGTCCCGGAATATCCCTAAATAAAGCTTTAAAGTGCCTTATTTTCGCTATCTTCGAAACCACTATCCATTTCCCTGTGACGTCATACAGGGCTGCCAATACAAACAACATGGCGGTTACCACAGCAAGATATAGCGACATTAGCTCGGATTCAGACTCGGATTTCAGCGGTTTAAGCGATTCAACAGATTACGCATGTATTGAAAAAGATGGTCGGAGTACGGAGGCAGAAATTGAAGAAGAAATTGAAGCTATTGAGTGAATAGCTATTGACGCTATTCGGCCATAGCGTGGGTGTACCTAATGAAGTGGCCCATAGCATGGCTGCCTTATTAGCGTCGCCGGTAAAATGTGCGGACCAAACGATCAGGACTTTCGCATCTTGTGACACTGGAGCAACTTAAATCCGTCGATTGGTAAGTGTTTGTTTGGCATTAAATGTGGGTGGAGGGAAAGGCTGGATGCAAATATAGCTACAAATGTACATACAGCTACCCTAAATAGCATGTTAGCATCGATTAGCCGTGCTAATCGATGCACAATCCACGTAAGACAACTTGAATCCGTCTCTGTTCGTGTTGTTACACCCTCCGACAACACACCGACGAGGCATGATGTCTCCAAGGTACGGAAAACAGTCGAAAAAACGGAAAATAACAGAGCTGATTTGACTTGGCGTTTGTAATGTGTTTGAGAAAATGGCATTTGACTACCTATGTGACGTTAATGCACGCCCCCAATATTGTCATCCGGGTAGAAATGGGGAGAAATTCGGGAGAATGTTTACCCCAGGAGATTTTCGGGAGGGGCACTGAAATTTGGGAGTCAGGGGAAATCGGGAGGGTTGGCAAGTATGAGTATTAGTGGTGAATGCGGTGTTACAGCGGCAACCGGCAAGCCCATTCATCCATCCATTTTTTACCGCTTATTCCCTTTCGGGGTCGCGGGGGGCGCTGGCGCCTATCTCAGCTACAATCGGGCGGAAGGCGGGGTACACCCTGGACAAGTCGCCACCTCATCGCAGGGCCAACACAGATAGACAACATTCACATTCACACACTAGGGCCAATTTAGTGTTGCCAATCAACCTATCCCCAGGTGCATGTCTTTGGAAGTGGGAGGAAGCCGGAGTACCCGGAGGGAACCCACGCAGTCACGGGGAGAACATGCAAACTCCACACAGAAAGATCCCAAGCCTGGATTTGAACCCAGGACTGCAGGACCTTCGTATTGTGAGGCAGACGCACTAACCCCTCTGCCACCGTGAAGCCCAAAAAATCAAATACAATTTAAATAAAAATGGAATGCCTCTTTTCTATTTGCAGCCCTCTGAGGTAAATATAAAAATAAACTTTTTCCACAGGCTAATAATACATTTGCAAATAAAATAGCAATAACAAATTAATCAAACATTCAAGCCTTGAAGTAGCAAGAGAAAGTGCATGAGTAAAACACCCTTTCAAATGCAATAAACTTATTTGTCATTAGTCTTTTTTTACCATTGGAATGTCAAAAGCTTTAAAATTTCCTAAATGGATAAGCAAAAAAACTAATAAAGAAAAACGGACAACATTTTAATTATTGCTTGGGGGGTGGGGGGGTATATTGTAGCGTCCCGGAAGAGTTAGTGCCGCAAGGGGTTCTGGGCATTCGTTCTGTTGTGTTTATGTTGTTACGGTGCAGATGTTCAAAATGTGTTTGCTATTCTTGTTTGGTGTGGGTTCACAGTGTGGTGCATATTTGTAAGATTGTTAAAGTTGTTAATACGGCCACCCTCAGTGTGACCTGTATGGCTGTTGAACAAGTAGGCGTTGCATTCACTTGTGTGCGTGTGTGTAAAGGCCGCATATATTTTGTGACTAGGCTGGCACGCTAGTTCTATGTAGGAAAAGCAGACGTGACGACAGGTTGTAGAGGACCCTATAGGCAGTGCCGTTAATGCACGCCCCCAATATTGTCGTCCGGGTAGAAATGGGGAGAAATTTGGGAGAATGTTTACCCCAGGAGATTTTCGGGAGGGGCACTGAAATTTGAGAGTCAGGGAAAATCGGGAGGGTTGGCAAGTATGAGTATTAGTGGTGAATGGGGTGTTAGCCAGCTCTGTTAATTTCATACTGCCTCAAGGGCCAAATGAAATTACACGGCGGGCCAGAGTTTGAAACACATGTTATATGAAAACGGGGTTTGTAGATTTACCTTCAGAAAAATGTCAGCGTTTTTCTGAGAAAAACATGACAACATGACAGTGTGAACATCATATTATCAAAGGTCAGGTCAAGAAGAAGCAGCTGGCCATACATCACTGGAAGAGAAGAATAAGAAAAATATTTTAAGGACTTTCCGTGCTGCTTTCACATTAAATGTTTTCTTTTTTCCTACGATCCCAGCCATCCCTGAGGGGTTCAGCGTGGATGTGCATCCATCTGAGAATCCCCTGGAGCAGGAGACGGCGTCTTTAAGCTGCAGTGCGGATAACTACACCTATGAGCAGCTGCGTTGGTACCGCCTGGACCCCCTGGCCCTGCAGGGCAAGCCCCAGGAGCTGGACTGCAGGAGCGTGCACCTCTACGCCCTCGGCCTTGACGGACAGCTCTCCTTCCAGGAGCCGTCCAACAGCTGGGTCCTGGACTTCACCATCCCCGCCGTACAGCTGCAGGACGAGGGTCACTATGTGTGCGAGGCTCAGAGCAGACGGAGCGGCGAGAAGCACTGTCTGTTCCGATATATGTCTGTTAAAGGTGAGGGATGAAAGAAATGGACGCACCGGGGTAAAGCATTCATGGGCAGGCTTGTCTGCGGACTAACACAAACATTAATGAAGCGTGCACTTGCATCATCGGGACATAAACGGGAGCCGAGGCGCCGCAGGGCAGAACACAAAATGCGCGTCTTTTTTACATATTGTAACCTCGCCTGAGTGCCTGCCACATGTACACTAATGTTTTCTTCACCCCTGCCCTCTCCGCACCGCCGTGAGTCGACATCGTGCATAATCTACAGTAGGGGCGTCAGACGTAATGCCCGTCGGCCCCTTCAGGCCATACTTGCCAAACTTGAGACCTCCGATTTCAGGAGATGGAGGCGGGGGCGTGTTTATATGCATGTACAGTTAGGGTTAGGGTTATTTTCGACCCAACTCTGTACTTTGATTAGGTCTCTGCTTTTTGCAGATGATGTGATCCTGATGGCTTCATCTGGCCGGGGATCTTCAGCTCTCACTGGATCGGTTCGCAGCCGAGTGTGAAGCGGCCGGAATGAGAATCAGCACCTCCAAGTCCGAGTCCATGGTTCTCGCCCGGAAAAGGGTGGAGTGCCATCTCCGGGTTGGGGAGGAGACCCTGCCCCAAGTGGAGGAGTTCAAGTACCTAGGAGTCTTGTTCACGAGTGGGGGAAGAGTGGATCGTGAGATCGACAGGCGGATCGGTGCGGCGTCTTCAGTAATGCGGACATTGTACCGATCCGTTGTGGTGAAGAAGGAGCTGAGCCGGAAGGCAAAGCTCTCAATTTACCGGTCGATCTACGTTCCCATCCTCACCTATGGTCATGAGCTTTGGGTCATGACCGAAAGGATAAGATCACGGGTACAAGCGGCCGAAATGAGTTTCCTCCACCGTGTGGCGGGGCTCTCCCTTAGAGATAGGGTGAGAAGCTCTGCCATCCGGGAGGAACTCAAAGTAAAGCCGCTGCTCCTTCACATCGAGAGGAGCCAGATGAGGTGGTTCGGGCATCTGGTCAGGATGCCACCCGAACGCCTCCCTAGGGAGGTGTTTAGGGCACGTCCAACCGGTAGGAGGCCACGGGGAAGACCCAGGACACGTTGGGAAGACTATGTCTCCCGGCTGGCCTGGGAACGCCTCGGGATCCCCCGGGAAGAGCTAGACGAAGTGGCTGGGGAGAGGGAAGTCTGGGCTTCCCTGCTTAGGCTGCTGCCCCCGCGACCCGACCTCGGATGGGCGGAAGAAGATGGATGGATGGATGGATGTACTTTGAGTCACACATTAAAAGCGTTACTAAAACGGCTTTCTTTCATCTCCGTAATATTGCAAAAATTCGCTCCATTCTGTCCACTAAAGACGCTGAGATCATTATCCATGCGTTTGTTACATCTCGCCTCGACTACTGTAACGTATTATTTTCGGGTCTCCCCATGTCTAGCATTAAAAGATTACAGTTGGTACAAAATGCGGCTGCTTGACTTTTGACAAGAACAAGAAAGTTTGATCACATTACGCCTGTACTGGCTCACCTGCACTGGCTTCCTGTGCACTTAAGATGTGACTTTAAGGTTTTACTACTTACGTATAAAATACTACACGGTCTAACTCCAGCCTATCTTGCCGATTGTATTGTACCATATGTCCCGGCAAGAAATCTGCCTTCAAAGGACTCCGGCTTATTAGTGATTCCCAAAGCCCAAAAAAAGTCTGCGGGCTATAGTGCGTTTTCATTTCGGGCTCCAGTACTCTGGAATGCCCTCCCGGTTAAAGTTCGAGATGCCACCTCAGTAGAAGCATTTATGTCTCACCTTAAAACTCATTTGTATACTCTAGTCTTTAAATAGACTCCCTTTTTAGGCCAGTTGATCTGCCGTTTCTTTTCTTTTTCTTCTATGTCCCACTCTCCCCTGTGGAGGGGGTCCGGTCCGATCCGGTGGCCATGTACTGCTTGCCTGTGTATCGGCTGAGGACATCTCTGCGCTGCTGATCCGCCTCCGCTTGGGATGGTTTCCTGCTGGCTCCGCTGTGAACGGGACTCTCGCTGCTGTGTTGGATCCGCTTTGGACTGGACTCTCGCGACTGTGTTGGATCCATTATGGATTGAACTTTCACAGTATCATGTTAGACCCGCTCGACATCCATTGCTTTCCTCCTCTCCAAGGTTCTCATAGTCATCATTGTCACCGACGTCCCACTGGGTGTGAGTATTCCTTGCCCTTATGTGGGCCTACCGAGGATGTCGTAGTGGTTTGTGTTGTGGTTTGTGCAGCCCTTTGAGACACTAGTGATTTAGGGCTATATAAGTAAACATTGATTGATACAGTAGATGGCAGTATTGTCCTGTTTAAGAGTGTCACAACATTGCTGTTTACGGCAGACAAACTGCTTTACGGTAGACGAAAACGTGACTGCTGTTGTTGTGTGTTGTTACCACGCTGGGAGGACGTTAATGAAACTGCCCACATAAAAAAACAAGAACTCGCCCTCGATCATTCTACAGGTATAACATAATTGGGCAGGCACGCTGTTTATACTGGGGGAAAGCGGACGTGAAAACAGGCTGTCGGCACGTCACTCAGGTCCGCATGGAGCTGGAGGGGGCGTGGCCTCCAGCTCTGCCTGAATTTGGGGAGATTTTCGGAAGAAAATTTTGTCCCGGGAGGTTTTCGGGAGAGGCGCTGAATTTCGGGAGTCTCCCGGAAAATCCGGGAGGGTTGGCAAGTATGCTTCAGACCCGCAAACAGGTTTTATCCAGTATGAGTTTGCCAAGTATAAAAATGAGCCGAAATTTTGTATTGAAAGAAACCCCTGTCGTAAATGTGTCCACTAGAGCAGTGTTTTTCAACCTTTTTTGAGCCAAGGCACAATTTTTTGCGTTGAAAAAAAAGATCGAGGCACACCACAGCAGAAATCATTGAAAAACTAAACTCAGTTGACAGTAAAAAGTTGTCGCAAGTGTTGGATATGACTTCAAACCATAACCAGGCATGCATCACTATAGCTCTTGTCTCAAAGTAGGTGTACCGTCACATCACGCCGTGACTTATTTGGAGTTCTTGTCTTGCGCTATTTCAGTTGTTTTTATCCTTCTTTGTGGGGACATCGTTGATTGTCATGTCATGTTTGATTGATTGATTGATTGAAACTTTTATTAGTAGATTGCACAGTACAGTACATATTCCGTACAATTGACCACTAAATGGTAACACCCGAATACGTTTTTCAACTTGTTTAACTCGGAGTCCACGTTAATCAATTCATGGTATGTTCGAATGTACATTGTGGACGCCGTCTTTTCTCCACAGTAAGTCTTTGCTGTCGTCCAGCATTCTGTTTTTGTTTACTTTGTTCTGCATAGCCTTCCCTAAGCTTCAATGCCTTTTCTTAGTGGCACTCACCTTTTGTTTATTTTTGGTTTGAGCATTAGACACTTTTTTACCTGTACGCTGCCTCCCGCTGTTTCCGACATCTGCAAAGCAATTAGCTACCGGCTGCCACCTACTGATAGGGAAAAGTATTACACGGTTACTCTGCCGAGTTCTAGACAGCACTGACACTCAACAGCAACACAAAAATTAACAGACTATTATTACTGGTGTGCAAAAAATAATTTTAGCCCGAATAAGTGAAATTAGATAATCTCCTACAGCACACCGGACTGAATCTGTGGCACAGTGGTTCAAAAACACTGCAATAAATGTCGTAATAGCAATTCTTTGTGTATTTGTAGATTATGCTACATGTGGGCATAGGTTGATTGGCAACACTAAATTGGTCCTAGTGTGTGAATGTGAGTGTGAATGTTGTCTGTCTATCTGTGTTGGCCCTGCGATGAGGTGGCGACTTGTCCAGGGTGTACACGCCTTCCGCCCGATTGTAGCTGAGATAGGTGCTAGCGCCCCCCGCGACCCCAAAAGGGAATAAGTGGTAGAAAATGGATGGATGGATGTAAAAAATAAAAACCACATGAAGTTAGTGCACCAGTTGAGGAAAATGAGCAAACTACATCCTGTAATTTGATTTTGATATTATTTTTTTACCGTGATAGATTGAAAATTAACACCAATGAGTTGACTGATGAACATTTTCACATAATTATTTCAGAAAGTATAAATAATGACAAATAAAAGATAGAATACTATTAACTGCGACATGTAAATGTAAAAAAAAAAAACATGATTTGCACATTTTCAGAATGTGATTGTTCTATTTTTAAACAAAGAAAGCAATCTGAAGTTATCAATCAATCAATCAATGTTTACTTATATAGCCCTAAATCACTAGTGTCTCAAAGGGCTGCACAAACCACTACGACATCCTCGGTAGGCCCACATAAGGGCAAGGAAAACTCACACCCAGTGGGACGTCGGTGACAATGATGACTATGAGAACCTTGGAGAGGGGGAAAGCAATGGATGTCGAGCGGGTCCAACATGATACTGTGAAAATTCAATCCATAATGGATCCAACACAGTCGCAAGAGTCCAGTCCAAAGCGGATCCAACACAGCAGCGAGAGTCCCGTTCACAGCGGAGCCAGCAGGAAACCATCCCAAGCGGAGGCGGATCAGCAGCGCAGAGATGTCCCCAGCCGATACACAGGCAAGCAGTACATGGCCACCGGATCGGACCGGACCCCCTCCACAAGGGAGAGTGGGACATAGAAGAAAAAGAAAAGAAACGGCAGATCAACTGGTCTAAAAAGGGAGTCTATTTAAAGGCTAGAGTATACAAATGAGTTTTAAGGTGAGACTTAAATGCTTCTACTGAGGTGGCATCTCAAACTGTTACCGGGAGGGCATTCCAGAGTACTGGAGCCCGAACGGAAAACGCTCTATAGCCCGCAGACTTTTTTTGGGCTTTGGGAATCACTAATAAGCCGGAGTCCTTTGAACGCAGATTTCTTGCCGGGACATATGGTACAATACAATCGGCAAGATAGGATGGAGCTAGACCGTGTAGTATTTTATACGTAAGTAGTAAAACCTTAAAGTCACATCTTAAGTGCACAGGAAGCCAGTGCAGGTGAGCCAGTACAGGCGTAATGTGATCAAACTTTCTTGTTCTTGTCAAAAGTCTAGCAGCCGCATTTTGTACCAACTGTAATCTTTTAATGCTAGACATGGGGAGACCCGAAAATAATACGTTACAGTAATCGAGACGAGACGTAACAAACGCATGGATAATGATCTCAGCGTCTTTAGTGGACAGAATGGAGCGAATTTTAGCGATATTACGGAGATGAAAGAAGGCCGTTTTAGTAACACTTTATCTTTATTTTTAAGTTATCGTGCCGTGATTTTACCAGTTCAACCCACTTGGGAGTAGATTTTTTTCTCCATGTGGCCCCCAAAATGAGTTCGACACCTCTGATCCACAGAGTTTTTACATATTTCGCACACAATTCAGTTGTGCTTCTTTTCGTCTGCTCCAACCTGACTCTTTTACTCCACAGGCTTGGAGGCGCCTCGGTACAAGCGCAGCCTCACCAACCAGACTGTGAATGTGACCGAATCGCTGCGCATGGAGTGTGAGGTGGAGGGAAGGCCTCTGCCCCGCCTCACCTGGTTCAAAGACAACCAGCCGCTCCACCAAATGTCAGGTGTGTGAACCCATCCGCACCACTGCTTTTGTCCTAAAACACTAATCATAACGCTGATATGAAATACAGAGGTGTTTCGACTTACTGGTATTTTGAGATAAGAGCTGTGTCTGAGCTAATTGTTTTGCTTTAAGTTGCGAGCTATATTTGACATGGAAGTGGCGCCGATATTTGGCATTTTGACATCAGTACAAGCCAGAAGTTTGGACACACCTTCTCATTCAACACGTTATCTTTATTTTCATGACTATTTACATTCTAGATTGTCACTGAAGGCATCAAAACTATGAATGAACACATGAGGAGTTATGTACTTAACAGAAAAAAGGTGAAATAACTGAAAACATGTTTTATATTCTATCCATCCATCCATCCATCCATCATCTTCCGCTTATCCGAGGTCGGGTCGCGGGGGCAACAGCTACTTCCGGTACAGGCAAGGCTTTTTTTTTTAGCGACCAAAAGTTGCGCACTTTATCGTCGATGTTCTCTACTAAATCCTTTTCAGCAAAAATATGGCAATATCGCGAAATGATCAAGTATGACACATAAAATGGACCTGCTATCCCCGTTTAAATAAGAAAATGTAATTTCAGTAGGCCTTTAAAATCAGAAAAAAAAGAAGAAAAAAAAAGACAAGTGTTCTTTTCTCTCATGATGATTGTGAACAATCAGCAAAATTCCAAAAAAGTGCAGTTCCCCTTTAAAAGGCATTAAAAACCATCAAGGTCAATGTCCAGAGGCATTAAAAAAGGCAATAGAATTGTAGGACTGGGTCGATAGTCAATACGTCAATCAATCAAACGATAAATGACCTGGTCTCCTGCTGACCCCACTATGGACGGGATTTTCCAGAATTATCCTAGTAAATGTGTCTAATTACATTTGAAATGCACCTACTGCCGCCGCCAGGAGCCGTCGCTTTTTTTTTTCTTTTTCTCAGTGCCACACTCTAACTTTCCTGATCCACGAATCTTACATCCTCGCTCAAAATAATGGAGAAGTCGTCGCTTTCTCGATCCGAATAGCTTTTGCTGCTGGAGGCTATGATTGTAAACAATGTGAGGATGTGAGGAGCCCTACAACCCGTGACGTCACACGCACATCGTCTGCTACTTCCGGTAAAGGCAAGGCTTTTTTTTTAGCGACCAAAAGTTGCGCACTTTATCGTCGATGTTCTCTACTAAATCCTTTTCAGCAAAAATATGGCAATATCGCGAAATGATCAAGTATGACACATAGAATGGACCTGCTATCCCCGTTTAAATAAGAAAATTTAATTTCAGTAGGCCTTTAAAATCAGAAAAAAAAGAAGAAAAAAAAAGACTAGTGTTCTTTTCTCTCATGATGATTGTGAACAATCAGCAAAATTCCAAAAAAGTGCAGTTCCCCTTTAAAAGGCATTAAAAACCATCAAGGTCAATGTCCAGAGGCATTAGAAAATGCAATAAAATTGTAGGACTGGGTCGATAGTCAATACGTCAATCAATCAAACGATAAATGACCTGGTCTCCTGCTGACCCCACTATGGATGGGATTTTCCAGAATTATCCTCGTAAATGTGTCTAATTACATTTGAAATGCACCCACTGCCGCCGCCAGGAGCCGTCGCTTTTTTTTTCTTTTTCTCAGTGCCACACTCTAACTTTCCTCATCCACGAATCTTACATCCTCGCTCAAAATAATGGAGAAATCGTCGCTTTCTCGATCCGAATAGCTTTTGCTGCTGGAGGCTATGATTGTAAACAATGTGAGGATGTGAGGAGCCCTACAACCCGTGACGTCACACGCACATCGTCTGCTACTTCCGGTACAGGCAAGGCTTTTTTTTTTAGCGACCAAAAGTTGCGCACTTTATCGTCGATGTTCTCTACTAAATCCTTTTCAGCAAAAATATGGCAATATCGCGAAATGATCAAGTATGACACATATAATGGACCTGCTATCCCCGTTTAAATAAGAACATCTCATTTCAGTAGGCCTTAAAATCAGAAAAAAAAGAAGAAAAAAAAAAGACTAGTGTTCTTTTCTCTCATGATGATTGTGAACAATCAGCAAAATTCCAAAAAAGTGCAGTTCCCCTTTAAAAGGCATTAAAAACCATCAAGGTCAATGTCCAGAGGCATTAGAAAATGCAATAAAATTGTAGGACTGGGTCGATAGTCAATACGTCAATCAATCAAACGATAAATGACCTGGTCTCCTGCTGACCCCACTATGGATGGGATTTTCCAGAATTATCCTCGTAAATGTGTCTAATTACATTTGAAATGCACCCACTGCCGCCGCCAGGAGCCGTCGCTTTTTTTTTCTTTTTCTCAGTGCCACACTCTAACTTTCCTCATCCACGAATCTTACATCCTCGCTCAAAATAATGGAGAAATCGTCGCTTTCTCGATCCGAATAGCTTTTGCTGCTGGAGGCTATGATTGTAAACAATGTGAGGATGTGAGGAGCCCTACAACCCGTGACGTCACACGCACATCGTCTGCTACTTCCGGTAAAGGCATGGCTTTTTTTTTTAGCGACCAAAAGTTGTGCACTTTATCGTCGATGTTCTCTACTAAATCCTTTTCAGCAAAAATATGGCAATATCGCGAAATGATCAAGTATGACACATAAAATGGACCTGCCATCCCCGTTTGAATAAGAACATGTAATTTCAGTAGGCCTTTAAAATCAGAAAAAAAAGAAGAAAAAAAAAGTCTAGTGTTCTTTTCTCTCATGATGATTGTGAACAATCAGCAAAATTCCAAAAAAGTGCAGTTCCCCTTTAAAAGGCATTAAAAACCATCAAGGTCAATGTCCAGAGGCATTAGAAAAGGCAATAGAATTGTAGGACTGGGTCGATAGTCAATACGTCAATCAATCAAACGATAAATGACCTGGTCTCCTGCTGACCCCACTATGGACGGGATTTTCCAGAATTATCCTAGTAAATGTGTCTAATTACATTTGAAATGCACCCACTGCCGCCGCCAGGAGCCGTCGCTTTTTTTTTTCTTTTTCTCAGTGCCACACTCTAACTTTCCTCATCCACGAATCTTACATCCTCGCTCAAAATAATGGAGAAATCGTCGCTTTCTCGATCTGAATAGCTTTTGCTGCTGGAGGCTATGATTGTAAACAATGTGAGGATGTGAGGAGCCCTACAACCCGTGACGTCACACACACATCGTCTGCTACTTCCGGTAAAGGCAAGGCTTTTTTTTAGCGACCAAAAGTTGTGCACTTTATCGTCGATGTTCTCTACTAAATCCTTTTCAGCAAAAATATGGCAATATCGCGAAATGATCAAGTATGACACATAGAATGGACCTGCTATCCCCGTTTAAATAAGAAAATCTCATTTCAGTAGGCCTTAAAATCAGAAAAAAAAGAAGAAAAAAAAGACTAGTGTTCTTTTCTCTCATGATGATTGTGAACAATCCGCAAAATTCCAAAAAAGTGCAGTTCCCCTTTAAAAGGCATTAAAAACCATCAAGGTCAATGTCCAGAGGCATTAAAAAAGGCAATAGAATTGTAGGACTGGGTCGATAGTCAATACGTCAATCAATCAAACGATAAATGGCCTGGTCTCCTGCTGACCCCACTATGGACGGGATTTTCCAGAATTATCCTAGTAAATGTGTCTAATTACATTTGAAATGCACCTACTGCCGCCGCCAGGAGCCGTCGCTTTTTTTTTTCTTTTTCTCAGTGCCACACTCTAACTTTCCTCATCCACAAATCTTTCATCCTCGCTCAAAATAATGGAGGAATCGTCGCTTTCTCAATCCGAATAGCTTTTGCTGCTGGAGGCTATGATTGTAAACAATGTGAGGATGTGAGGAGCCCTACAACCCGTGACGTCACACGCACATCGTCTGCTACTTCCGGTAAAGGCAAGGCTTTTTTTTTAGCGACCAAAAGTTACGCACTTTATCGTCGATGTTCTCTACTAAATCCTTTTCAGCAACAATATGGCAATATCGCGAAATGATCAAGTATGACACATAAAATGGACCTGCTATCCCCGTTTGAATAAGAAAATCTCATTTCAGTAGGCCTTTAAAAACTGAAAAAAAAGAAGAAAAAAAAAGACTAGTGTTCTTTTCTCTCATGATGATTGTGAACAATCAGCAAAATTCCCCAAAAGTGCAGTTACCCTTTAAAAGGAATTAAAAACCATCAAGGTCAATGTCCAGAGGCATTAAAAAAGGCAATAGAATTGTAGGACTGGGTCGATAGTCAATACGTCAATCAATCAAACGATGAATGACCTGGTCTCCTGCTGACCCCACTATGGACGGGACTCTCACTACTATGTTAGATCCACTTTCGCCATATTATGCGAGATCCACTCGACGTCCATTGCACCGGTCGCCCTGCGGTCCTCTCCAAGGTTTCTCATTGTCATCCCATTGGGTTGAGTTTTTCCTTGCCCTGATGTGGGATCTGAACAGAGGATGTCGTAGTGGTTTGTGCAGCATTTTGAGACACTTGTGATTTAGGGCTATATAAATAAACATTGATTGATTGGTAAATGTAAATGAACATAATACCATTGCGATCATGGATAAGTTGCTATTTTTGTGTCTTTGGCTTTAAAACTTGACACAAGAGGTCTTGTGAGGTCCAGTTCGAAAGAGTTAAAAATGCTGCCCCAATATGGAAAAAAAGGAACGGCTCTGGGGACCAAACTCTGGTCACCGTAGGAGTGCTGTCCTTAATTCTGACATCATGTCATGTTGATGAGGAAGCTGAGCTTGATTCGTACCTGAGTAACAAGACTCCCTTATCTTTAATTTTCCTGAATAAACTCTCCTGAAGGAATCAAAGCACTATCAATCTATCTATGTTATTTCAGTGGTCTCCAGTTCAACACACATGAGCTAATTGGGCTGACATTTGCAGCTCTCCTGACTTATGGTGGCCTAGAATGGACAAGCAAGGAAATTCTCACAACAGACCACAACTCTTACTTTTTGACATTCCCACGGTAACAACCACCGATTGGTACCGGGCCGCAGAATAATTTTTTATTAAATTTTATAAAAAAATTTATGGCGCGACCCCACAAGGGAATAAGCGGTAGAAAATGAATGGATGGATATTTAATTTTTATTTTTTATTTTTTTTATTACAACAGAAAAAACACAAGATACACTTACAATTAGTGCACCAACCCAAAAAAACTCAATTTTTCATGACAAAAAACTCCCTTTTTCATGACAAAGAAAAAAATTAATAAATTGGGGCGGTATAGCTCGGTTGGTAGAGCAGCCGTGCCAGCAACTTGAGGGTTGCAGGTTCGATTCCCGCTTCTGCCATCCTAGTCACTGCCGTTGTGTCCTTGGGCAAGACACTTTACCCACCTGCTCCCAGTGCCACCCACACTGGTTTAAATGTAAAAATTAGATATTAGGTTTCCCTATGTAAAGCACTTTGAGAAAAGCGCTATATAAATATACTTCACTTCTCTCCAAATTAAAAAAATAAAAGAATCCCCGCCCCCGCCGGGCCGCGGGACAAAATATCAAGCGTTGACTGGTCCACAGATACAAAAAGGTTGGGGACCACTGCTTTATATAATGAACAAAAATATAAACGCAACACTTTAGTTTTTTTACTCCCATTTTTTATGAGTTGAACTCAAAGCTCTAAAACTTACACGATATACACAAAAGACTTAAATCTGTGTTAGTGAGCATTTCTTCTTTGCCAAGATAATCCATCCCACTTTGCAGATGTGGCATATCAAGATGCTGATGGAACAGCCTGATTATTGTGCCTTAGGCTGCCAACAATAAAAAGCCACTCTGAAATGTGCAGTTTTGTTTTTTATAGAGAATCTGGGGGGGATCAGAAAAGCAGTCAGTATCTGATGTGACCACACATCTCCTTCGCATAGAGTTGATCAGGTTGTTGATTGGTGGTCCACTCCTCTTCAATGGCTGTGCAAAGTTTCTGGATATTGGCATACGCCGATCCACAACATACCAAACATGCTCAATGGGTGGTAGGTATGCTGGCCTTGCAAGAACTGGGATGTTTTCATCTTCCAGGAATTGTGTACAGATCCTTGCAACATAGGGCTATGCGTTATCATTTTATCTCAGGGGACTGGCACAACAATTGGCCTCAGAATCTATTCACAGTATCTCTGTGCATTTAAAATGCCATCAATAAAATGCACAAGCGTTAGTTGTCCAGAACATACTCCAGCCCATACCATAAATTAATTGGTTATGCACACCGATTGTTGCAACATCTGTCCGGGTGGCTGGTCTCAGACGTCGAGGAGGTGAACCCTGCTGGATGTGGAGGTCCTGGGCTGGTGTGGTTACACATGGTTTGCAGTCATGAGGCCGGTTGGATTTACTGCCAAATTCTCAAGCACGTCTTTGGTAGAGAAATTAACATTTAATTAATAAAGAGCTTTTCATCAGCATGCCAATTGCACGCTTCCTCGAAACCTACGACATCTGTGGTATTGTGCTTTGTGATAAAAATGCACATTTCAGAGTGACCTTTTACCGTGGGCAGCCTAATGCCCACCTGTGCATTAATCATGCTGTTAAACCAGTATCTTGATATGCCATCCCCGTGAGGTGGAATGGATTATCTTGGCAAAGAAGAAATGCTCACTAACATTGATTTAGACAGATTTGTGAACATTATTTTAGAGCAGGGGTGTCAAACTCAAAAACAGAGTGGGACAAAATTTTAAACGGAACAAAGTCGCGGGCCAAGGTTGAACAAATTAACCTTTTAATAGGGACCCAAACAAGTTTTGCATTAAATATTGAACACGCAAGGCTTATATAACTTTAGTGACATGCAAAATCCAGTTTGAAATAATAATAATAGTAATTAAAAAAATATATCAATGGCATATGAAATAAAATTTAAGTAAAAATGTTATGCCTTTTTTTCTATTTGCAATCTTCAGAGGTAAATATCTAATTTTTTCCAAAGGCTAATAATACATTTGAAAATAAATTAACAATAATGAACGAACCAAACATTCAAGCGTTGAAGTAGCAAGAGAAAATGCATGAATAAAATGTTAATTATTGGTCAGTTTGCTGGAAGTTTCCCGGAAGAGTTAGTGCTGCAAGGGGTTCTGGGGATTTTTTTTTTGTGGTGTTACAGTGCGGATGTTCACCCGAAATGTGTTTGTCATTCTTGTTTGGTGTGGGTTCACAGTGTGGCGCATATTTGTAACAGTGCTAAAGTTGTTTATACGGCCACCCTCAGTGTGACCTGTATGGCTGTTGACCAAGTATGCATTGCATTCACTTGTGCATGTGTGTGTACACGCTGTTAGTATGGAGGAAAAGCGGACGTGACGACAGGTTGTAGAGAACGCTAAAGGCAGTGCCTTAAATGCACGCCCCCAATATAGTTGTCCAGGTGGAAATCGGTAGAAATTCGGGAGAATGGTTGCCCCGGGAGATTTTCGGGAGGGGCACTGAACTTCAGGAGTCTACCGGGAAAATTAGGAGGGTTGACAAGTATGAGTATTAGCGGTGAATGTGGTGTTACAGCGGCACCGACGCTGTATAACACCGGCGGGCCAGCTCTAATGCTAAATTGATATTGCCTCAAGGGCCAAATTAAATTACAAGGCGGGCCCGATTTGGCCCGCGGGCCAGAGTTTGACACCCATATTTTAGAGGAATCAGTCTTTTGTTTATGTAGTAAAAATGTTAGATCTTTGAGTTCAACTCATGAAAAATGGAAGCAAAAACAACATTTTTGCATTTATATTTTGTCCAGTACACATAGCTTGTATCCACTGTACGTATGTTAAACAACTAAGAGGGTGTAAAATACAATATATTCAAGATGTTTAATAGAGTCATCTTATTTTTAATGCTTCTAAATTTAGTGGGTGCTGCTTATATACCATTGGTGTCAAATTCTGGCCCGCGGGCCAAATTTGGCCCGCCGTGTTTTTTCATTTGGTCCTTGAGGCAATATCAAATTAACATTAGAGCTGGCCCGCTGGTATTATACATCAGCAATGTCGCTGTAACACTGCATTCACCGCTAATACTCACACTTGCTAACCCCCCCCACCCCCCGATTTTCCAAGGAGACTCACAAATTTCAGTGCCCCTCACAGGGGGCAACCATTCTCCCAAATTTCTCCCGATTCCCACCTGGACAACAATATTGGGGGCGTGCCTTAAAGGCACTGCCTCAAGCGTCCTCTAAAACCTTTCGTCACGTCCGCTTTTCCTACGTGGAAACAGCGTGCTGGCCTAGTCACATGATATATGTGGCTTTAACACACACACGCTAATGCAATGCAAGCTTGGTCAACAGCCATACAGGTCACACTGAGGGTGGCCGTATAAACAACTTTAAGACTGTTAAAAATATGCGCCACACTGTGAACCAACACTAAATGAGAATGACAAGCAAATTTCGGGAGAACATCTGCACTGTAACACAGCATAAACACAACAGAACAAATACACAAAACCCCTTGCAGCACTACCTCTTCTTGGACGCCACAATATAAAAAATGTTATTAGTAGCCTGTGGGAAAAGTTATTTTGATATTTACCTGAGAAGGCTGCAAATAGAAAAGAGGCATTCAATTTCTTTTCGAATTATATTTGATATGCCATTGCTATTTTTAAATTATTAGTATTATTTGAAACTCGATTTTGCATGTCACTATAAAGTTATATAAGTCTCGCTTGTTCAATATTTAATGCAAAACTTGTTTGGGTCCCAATTAAAAGTCTGCATTAGCTTATTGCAAGAAATCAACATGACTTTGCTCCCAACCATGGGAATGAAGAAAGTCAGTGTGAAGGACAGTGTTGAAAAGTAAATGTAGTGGATACTCATTGAAGCGAGGAAATAAATCATCAAAACAATGACAGAGCGTGTCGTCAACTTGGCAAGGAAGTTTGCTACGTATCACTGCTGGTTTGCACCATGCTGACAATTGAGGAGTCTAACGCCAGCCAAGGCCATTAAAATATCATCCAGCCTGTAGACATTTGTTCATGAACATTTGGAGAGGCTGATGATGATGTGTTTGACAAATGCTGGAATGAGTTACCATAGAAGTCCATTCTCTAAGGTAAACGCAGTGCATTATTAATAAATTACTTCATAAAACTACTGTAGTTTGTCGCACATTCTGTGGTTTTGTACGATATTTTTTGGCCAAAAGTAATTTTTCTTTTCAAAAGACTTGTAAAATTATTTAAATGGGCGAAGTTGATTTGAGGTACACATTTCTTGAGTTGGCCACAGAACCAGTTAAGCTCGTAAGTTGAGGTACTACTGCAGCGAGAAACCTCCAAATTCAAAAGATCTAATATTTCCGGTTCGAGGCACGAAACGGAAATTAAATTTTCAACCGCGGCACCTGCTGTGAGTGAACTTGTCTAAAAGATGGCGCCGTAGCACAAACAACAACACACCTCATCAGTTCTATAAAAAGTCTGCTGAATACAAAACATTGTGGTCGTTAGCGAAGAAAAATCCATACATCAGCTGCTCAGTTTCAGAAGCCGTGGGGTTCAAAGCGTGGGAAATAAGTAGCAGCTTATAGTCTGAAAAAAAAACTTTATCCTACAACTCACATCAGTGTCTCAACACCCCTGGCTTCGATTGCTCAACCCACACGCCTCGAAGCAAATGCCAAAAATCCTCTTCCTTCTTAATCTCCAAAGCCAAATAACTCGGTTAGGAAAATGTTGACATCAGTTGCACAAAATCCTTGAACTTTCCACAAATGCGCCTGCAACTAGACGTACCGTATTTCCTTGAATTGGTTTTAATTTAAAACCTCTTCTCACTCCGGCGCTTACCAAAGGCATGCGGTAAATTTAGGCCTGCGCTTATAAATTTGAGTGTGATGTAAGGATACCATCATGAAAAGCACATTTATTATGTTCTTACCTTCACTTATAAATGAAGTCCATGCGCAGCTCCTTCTGATCAAAGCATCGATAACTTGTTTATAGAAGTCTTCCTTATCTTTCTTCAGTTTTAAAAGTCTCTCTGTCTCGATGGAGATCTTCCTTTGTTATCTCCTGCTTTGATTGAAAGTCCAGTTTAAAAAACTGTTTTATTTTAGATATGTTATCCTCCATGTTAAAAGTGCAAGTGGGAGGAAAAAATAAACGATCGCTGCTCACTCTTATAAATAAATATAATAAATGGGTTGTACTTGTATAGCGCTTTTCTACCTTCAAGGTACTCAAAGCGCTTTGACACTACTTCCACATTTACCCATTCACACACACATTCACACACTGATGGAGGGAGCTGCCATGCAAGGTGCTAACCATCACCCATCAGGAGCAAGGGTGAAGTGTCTTGCTCAGGACACAACGGACGTGACGAGGTTGCTACTAGGTGGGATTTGAACCAGGGACCCTCAGGTAGTGCCTTATTAAAAACACAATGAGTAAATACTCTCACTCAATGTTTCGATGTGTTGCTTTAAGAAGAAAAAAAATTGCGTCATTTGACTGCGAAGCGCCAAACTGCTCTTCAGGCTCTTTCGGCTCACAAGTGACAGTTCCTACTAAAAAATGATGATCTATTTAGTTAATCGATCTAAATAAAACTAAGAAAAGGCAACATTCTGAAGTATGGGATCATTTCGATCTTAAAGGGCCAAAAAAAAGCAAATATTCTTCTTTTTCTATTTACTATTTGGATACTTGACCACAGTGGCGTGTTTCATGTTCATTTCTGTGCAGCTGTTTGTTTAAAAGCAACAATTATATTTGCTCTTGCTGCTTGTTGTCACTTCTTCTGCAGCCGAGTTGTCGCAAGAAGGATCGCTAGCGCCCTCTACCACCAGGAGACGGGAGTCCATTTAATGACTCATAATTGACACACGCAGCTACGGTATATTATTAAAACATAGCTGTTGGGGACGGCGTGGCGAAGTTGGTAGAGTGGCTGTGCCAGCAATCTGAGGGCTACTGGTTCAATCCCCACCTTCTACCATCCTAGTCACGTCCGTTGTGTCCTTGGGCAAGACACTTCACCCTTGCTCCTGATGGGTCCTGGTGAGTGCCTTGCATGGCAGCTCCCTCCATCAGTGTGTGAATGTGTGTGTGAATGGGTGAATGTGGAAATACTGTCAAAGCGCTTTGGGCTCCTTAAAAAAGGGGTAGAAAAGCGCTTTACAAGTGCAACCCATTTACGATCTTTTTAGCATATTCAATAGCTTGGACCTTAAATCCTACTGAATAGCTCTTAATCTTCTACCCTTTATGCAATTTCAAATTATTGAAATCAGCATCCTCCATTTTGAAAATGATGACAGGTGAAGTGTCACTCGTGACATGACAAGTTTGACCCGGCGGAAATTCTAGGCAGATGCTAATTATTTGGCAAAACGAGTTCGACCCGGCAGTAATTCTAGGCAGGCGCATACTACAAACCCTGTTTCCATGTGAGTTGGGAAATTGTGTTAGATGTAAATATAAACGGAATACAATGATTTGCAAATCATTTTCAGCCCATATTCAGTTGAATATGCTACAAAGACAACATATTTGATGTTCTAACTGATAAACATTTTTTTTTGCAAATAATACATTAACTTTAGAACTTGATGCCAGCAACACGTGACAGAGAAGTTGGGAAAGGTGGCAATAAGTACTGATAAAGTTGAGGAGTGCTCATCAAACACTTATATGGAACATCCCACAGGTGTGCAGGCTAATTGGGAACAGGTGGGTGTCATGATTGGGTATAAAAGCAACTTCCATGAAATGCTAAGTAATTCACAAACAAGGATGGGGTGAGGGTCAGTTTTAGAACAACATTTCTCAACGAGCTATTGCAAGGAATTTAGGGATTTTACCATCTACGGTCCGTGAAATCATCAAAAAGTTCAGAGAATCTGGAGAAATCACTGCACGTAAGCGATGATACTACGAACCTTTGATCTGCACTGCATCAAAAACCGACATCAGTGTGTAAAGGATATCATCACCACATGGGCTCAGGAACACTTCATAAAACCACTGTCAGTAACTACAGTTGGTCCCTACATCTGTAAGTGCAAGTTAAAACTCTACTATGCAAAGCCAAACCCATTTATCAACAATATCCTGAAACGTCGCCGGCTTGGCTGGGCCCGAGCTCATCTGAGATGGACTGATGCAAAGTGGAAAGGTGTTCTGTGGTCTGACGAGTCCACATTTCAAATTATATTTGGAAACAGAGGACGTGGTGTCCTCCAGAACAAAGAGGAAAAAAAACATTCGGATTGTTATAGGCGCAAAGTTCAAAAGCCAGCATCTGTGATGGTATGGGGGTGTATTAGTGCCCAAGGTATGGATAACTTACACATCTGTGAAGGCACCATTAATGCTGAATGGTCCATACAGGTTTTGGTACAACATATGTTGTCATCCAAGCAACGTTATCATGGACGCCCCTGCTTATTTCAGCAAGACAAGTGTTACAACAGTGTGGCTTCGTATAAAAAAAAGAATGTGTGTACTTTCCTGGCCCGCCTGCAGTCTCGACCTGTCTCCCATCGAAAATGTGTGGCGAATTATGAAGCGTAAAATACGACAGCGGGGTCTCTGTTGAACGACTAAAGCGCTACATAAAACAAGATTAGGAAAGAATTCCACTTTTAAAGCTTCAACAATTAGTTTCCTCAGTTCCCAAAAGTTTATTGAGTGTTTTTAAAAGAAAAGGTGATGTAACACAGTGGTGAACATGCCCTTTCCCAACTACTTTGGCACCTGTTGCAGCTATGAAATTCTAAAGTTAATTATAATTTGCCAAAAAATTATGAGTTTGAACATCAATTATCTTGTTTCTGTAGTGCATTTAATTAAATATCGGTTAAAAAGGATTTGCAAATCATTGTATTCCGTTTATATTTACATCTAACACAATTTCCCAACTCATATGGAAACGGGGTTTGTGTGTACTCAGGGGCAATTCAAGGAAATACGGTACTTAGAAGTAGAGCCATGTTTACTACCATGAACACACAACCGTGCATAGGGCCGCAGATAGGCCCCAGTACCCCCTGCAACGCTAAAAGGGACAAGCGGTAGAAAATGGATGGAACTTACAAATGTTTGACTTTACAAAAAAATCAGAATGTTGCCGTGTTTTTTCATTGAGTGTGACTACATAAGAAGCCACGATAAAGCCAAAGATTTCATGAGCTGCTATTTCTCCAAAAAATAACGTAGTCCATGACAACAAGGCGCGTATTTGAGAAACATGCATAATCTTGCACGAGATATTTGCCGTGCACGTTTACAGAGGCAATGTCAGCAGAGAAGTCAAAGAGCAGCGTTAGTGCCGAGAGGAATATGTGAACTCAGAAACTGGCACTGTGCCGTGGCAAAAAACACAAAGTTCTAGAACATGGTTGTCAAACTCTGGCCCGTGGGCCAAATTTGGCCCGCCATGTAATTTCATTTGGCCCTTGAGGCAATATCAATTTAACATTCGAGCTGGCCCGCCGGTATTATACACACCCCAGCTGTAACACCGCAAATTCTCATACTTGCCAACGCTCCCCATTTTCCTGGGAGACTCTCGAAGTTCAGTGCCCCTCCTGAAAATCTCCCGAGCCATCCATTTTCCCCGATTTCTCCCGATTTCCACCCGGACAACAAAGCGCTCCCTTTAGCGTCCTCCACAACCTGTCGTCCACGTCCGCTTTTCCTCCATACAAACAGCGTGCCGACCCAGTCACATAATTTATGCGGTTTTTACGCACAGACACACGTAGATGCAAGGCATACTTGGTCAACAGCCGAGGGTGGCCGTATAAACAACTTAAACACTGTTACAAATATGCACCACACTGTGAACCCACACCAAACAAGAATGACAAACACATTTCAGGAGAACATCCGAAACACAAGATAAACACAACAGAACAAATAACCATAAGCCCTTGCAGCACTAACTCTTCCGGGACGCAACAATATACACCCCCCTGCCCCCAACCCCGCCCACCTCAACCCCCCCATACACTTTTTCTTGCCACGTCAAGGCTTGAATGTTTGATTAATTCCTTATTTATTTTCAAATGTATTATTAGCCTGTTGAAAAAGTTTATTTTGATAATTACCTCAGAAGGCTGCAAATACAAAAGAGGCATTGAATTTTTATTTCAATTTTATTTGATATGCCATTGATATTTTTTTATTATTATTATTGTTATTGGAAACTTGATTTTGCATGTCACTTTAAAGTTATATAAGCCTTGATTGTTCAATATTCAATGCAAAACTTGTTTGGGTCCCTATTAAAAAGGTTCAGTTGTTCAACCTTGGCCCGCGGCTTTGTTCAGTTTTAAGTTTTGGCCCACTCTGTATTTGAGTTTGACACCCCTGTTTTAGAACTACAGCAAAGTAGAGTACATTTATTATTTTTATTAGTATGACAATAACTATCAGCTTTAAGCTGATGTTGGCAAGTAAGACCGTGGGCCTCCTGTGTTAAGACTTGCATGGATTTCCTCATAAAAAATGGCGTACGATCATATTTAGAAAATGTTGTATTCACAAACAAGTTCAGATATGTTAAAAGTGTGCACACGCATTAATTCAAACACATTTCATTTAAATGTGGGAGTGAGCGTACATGTTGAAGTGGCTGTCCACTCCCTCTCAATCAGTGGTTCTTAACCTTGTTAGAGGTGCTGAACCCCACCAGTTTCATATGCGCATCCACCGAACCCTTGTTTAGTGAAAAATAAAATGTTTTTAAAATTCAAGACAAAAGTTATATTAGAGATTAGATAGATTAGATAGTACTTTATTTATTCCTTCAGGAGAGTTCCTTCAGGAAAATTAAAATTTTCAGCACAATCCCATTCAAGATCAGACAAACATTACAGGGAGACAGAACAGGACCGCTGACGGGTCTGCCGGCTTCCAGCAACCCTTACAAAAAAGATGAGATACAGGTAAACAAGGGGGGGAATGGGAGAAAAAAAATAGAAGATTAAAATCAAATCAAATAAATTAAAAAAATATCGTTCTAAGCCTGGGCCCTGGAGAGGGGGTCCAGACTGAGGCCAAGGGAAAAAAACAATAACAGCTCATAGTCATAGTACACATCCCTCTCACATGTGTGTAAGAGAGAAACATCAATCAATCAATGTTTACTTATATAGCCCTAAATCACTAGTGTCTCAAAGGGCTGCACAAACCACTACGACATCCTCGGTAGGCCCACATAAGGGCAAGGAAAACTCACACCCAGTGGGACGTCGGTGACAATGATGACTATGAGAACCTTGGAGAGGAGGAAAGCAATGGATGTCGAGCGGGTCTAACATGATACTGTGAAAGTTCAATCCATAATGGATCCAACACAGTCGCGAGAGTCCAGTCCAAAGCGGATCCAACACAGCAGCGAGAGTCCCATTCACAGCGGAGCCAGCAGGAAACCATCCCAAGCGGAGGCGGATCAGCAGCGCAGAGATGTCCCCAGCCGATACACAGGCAAGCAGTACATGGCCACCGGATCGGACCGGACCCCCTCCACAAGGGAGAGTGGGACATAGAAGAAAAAGAAAAGAAACGGCAGATCACAAAGAACACAAAGGACATTAAAGACAAAGTAGAGGAGCTGATGCAACCATCCACTTCTTCATACAGCTATGAAGAAAAAGTAAAAGCAACATATCCACTGTGGTGGCATCCGCGGTGTTCCACGCCATCGTCCGCTGGGGTGGAAGGAGCATGGCCGGAGACAGGAGCAGACCCAACAAAGCAACCAAGAGAGCCGACTCCGCTCTCGGCCGCCAACCAACTCTCGGCCGAGATCACAGTGTCCATATGATCTTTTACTGGTGCACAAAATGAACCGTGCATGAACATCATCTTGTTCAAAGAACAAAACCAACACAGTCCATGAACTCGTAACAAATTACACACCTGCAAATCAGTTTGGGTTCTGCTGTTGCCGTATCCCTAATATGCCGATAAGGAGAAGTTTTTATGTACACGATGAGTCGGGTGTGGCGTGTGAGTGGAGCCTTCCACCAAACCCCTGAGGCCGACTCACCGAATCCCTAGGGTTCGATCGAACCCTGGTTAAGAACCACTGCTCTCAATGCCCAATTTCAATATGTAAATTCTATTTCAATTACCCATGGGACTGAGACTTCCCACTCGCACAGTGAGAAAACACAAAGATAATAAGACAATGAAAAAGACTAGAAGCAACAGTTCCTGAAGGAATTGCGTGTGAATGCTCCAAAACTGACGTTGAACTGAAATCCTGGAATTTATTTTTGAATTTATTGCCATTACACAAGTACAACGAGATTTAATTTCCCACTGTTGAAGCGGAGCACACGATTTTCCAAACAGGCTGAATATTTTGAAGATGAAACAATTGAAATCAGATGAAAGATGTGGGAAGTGTGGAACTTGGAAGAATGTCCCATTGATTTCAATGGGAATGTCCCAAAAATTTGGGAATTTCGGGAAATGTTTTGGGGAAAATGTTACAAAAAACTTGAATGGTCTGAATGAGTTGAAATGGTCATTGTTGGAAATGTTCACATCGGTCAAGAAATGTTGTAACATGTTGAATTGAGAAATATTAAGGAATTCCTGGAATTTTGGAAAAAACGGGAATTTTTCCAGTTCGAAAAACTTAGTTTTTTGTCCTGATTAAGAGGAATGTTTTGACGGTAGAACGGTTGAAGTGGGTTGAAAAATGGGAAGGAGTAGTCGCAAGAAAAAAAGGGTCAAAAAAGGGGTTGAAAAAAACGGGAATTCTGGGAATTCCTGTATTTTTCTGGAAATTGTTTGAATGTCCAGGATAAGTGGAATATGTTGAAAGTAGAATAAGTAAGGTTTATTCAGGTGTACTGGAGAGGAGGCTACGCCGGATAGTCGAACCTCGGATTCAGGAGGAACAGTGTGGTTTTCGTCCTGGTCGTGGAACTGTGGACCAGCTCTATACTCTCCGCTGGGTTCTTGAGGGTGCATGGGAGTTTGCCCAACCAGTCTACATGTGCTTTGTGGACTTGGAGAAGGCATTCGACCGTGTCCCTCGGGAAGTCCTGTGGGGAGTGCTCAGAGAGTATGGGGTATCGGACTGTCTTATTGTGGCGGTCCACTCCCTGTATGATCAGTGCCAGAGCTGGGTCCGCATTGCCGGCAGTAAGTCGAACACATTTCCAGTGAGGGTTGGACTCCGCCAAGGCTGTCCTTTGTCACCGATTCTGTTCATAACTTTTATGGACAGAATTTCTAGGCGCAGTCAAGGCGTTGAGGGGTTCCGGTTTGGTGACCGCAGGATTAGGTCTCTGCTTTTTGCAGATGATGTGGTCCTGATGGCTTCATCTGACCGGGATCTTCAGCTCTCACTGGATTGGTTCGCAGCCGAGTGTGAAGCGACCGGAATGAGAATCAGCACCTCCAAGTCCGAGTCCATGGTTCTGGCCCGGAAAAGGGTGGAATGCCATCTCCGGGTTGGGGAGGAGACCCTGCCCCAAGTGGAGGAGTTCAAGTACCTAGGAGTCTTGTTCACGAGTGAGGGAAGAGTGGATCGTGAGATCGACAAGCGGATCGGTGCGGCGTCTTCAGTAATGCGGACGTTGTACCGATCCGTTGTGGTAAAGAAGGAGCTGAGCCGGAAGGCAAAGCTCTCAATTTACAGGTCGATCTACGTTCCCATCCTCACCTATGGTCATGAGCTTTGGGTCATGACCGAAAGGATAAGATCACGTGTACAAGCGGCCGAAATGAGTTTCCTCCGCCGTGTGGCGGGGCTCTCCCTTAGAGATAGGGTGAGAAGCTCTGCCATCCGGGAGGAACTCAAAGTAAAGCCGCTGCTCCTCCACATCGAGAGGAGCCAGATGAGGTGGTTCGGGCATCTGGTCAGGATGCCACCCGAACGCCTCCCTAGGGAGGTGTTTAGGGCACGTCCAACCGGTAGGAGGCCACGGGGAAGACCCAGGACACATTGGGAAGACTATGTCTCCCGGCTGGCCTGGGAACGCCTCGGGATCCCCCGGGAAGAGCTAGACGAAGTGGCTGGGGAGAGGGAAGTCTGGGTTTCCCTGCTTAGGCTGCTGCCCCCGCGACCCGACCTCGGATGAGCGGAGGAAAATGGATGGATGGTATGGGTGTTTAACATGAGTATACGTTGCACACAGAGACAATTGGGCTTGTTTGAAAGATCTTAAGATGTAGTTTTACCAGAAATAAACAGCTTTGACCACTGACTTGTAAGGATGGTGTAAAGACGGAATATACAATGTTGGGGTTTATTAATATTGGGACAATTAAATGAATAAATGTACTCATGTAGTCTGTTCCCAACCATGCTGGTGCTTAGAATGTACGAATCATGGGTGGAACCAGCCAGGCAACATTGCTAAATCATATACACATCACATATGATCTGTACGTTGATCAGGTTAAAAAGTTTCCTGTTGACATGTACATAGTCGCCATACGTGTGCAGTCGATAGCTGCGATTACTTGAGGAAATAATAAATGATAAATGGGTTTTATTTGTATAGCGCTTTTCTACCTTCGAAGTACTCAAAGCGCTTTGACACTACTTCTAGAATACCACAACGGAGACCCCGGACTGTTGAACAATTTAAACTGTACATCAAGCAATAATGGGAAATAATTCCACCTGAAAAGCTCCGAAAATTGATTCTCCTCAGTTCCCAAAAGTTTACTAAGTGTTGTTAAAAGGAAAGGCCATGGAACACAGTGGTAAAAATGCCCCTGTGCCAACTTGTTTGCAATGTGTTTCTGCCATTAAATTCTTAGTTAATGATTATTTGCAAAAAAAAAAAAAAAAAGTATCTCAGTTTGAACATTAAATATCTTGTCTTTGCAGTCTATTCAATTGAATATAAGTTGAAAAGGATTTGAAAATCAATGTATTCTGTTTTTATTTACGAATTACACAACATGCCAATTTCACTGGTTTTGAATTTCACAATGTCTGATGCATGAAAAACTATAACCAGTCTGTAAAATGTGTTTTGTTTTAATATTTGTGTTTGTCTGGAACGGATTAATTAGATTTCCATTATTTCTTAATGGGGGTAAAATGCTTTGGTTTGCCTATGATTCGGTTTTCATTTAACCTTTTGGAATGGATTACTAACAAAATCCTCTGTTTAATTCCTTTTAAATGGGGTTTGACAACACTTTTAAAACTGTAATTGTTAATTGTCAGGAAACAAAACAATGTGCAAGAACAATTAAGTGTCTGCTTGACATGCATTGTTTTCAGGCTTTCGCAGTCCTCTCAGCCTTGCTGTAGGTGGAACATATTTTTACAACAGCAGCTCTTTGCCGACCTGGCATTCAGAAAACACTCGCCTACACCCGCATTGTCAGAGATTGCATATTTCAGGAGGTTTTTATAGAAAAAGTGAACTTCCAGGTTGATACTTAGACAAGAAGTGAGAGTGAAGGGACAGAACGTTGCTCATTTGCGCTGAAGAACAGACATTGAGCAGATGTTGTGTGTGTGTGTGTGTGTGTGTGTGTGTGTGTATTTCTACCCTTCTTGAGACACCAACAAGGAAAAGCACCTTTCAAATGAGGACCGGTGCACAAGTTAGGTCTGAAACCTCGGTCCCAATATGGAAAATAATTGCATCTAATCTATCAAAATTAAGATGGTATCAAAAAGAGGGGTTTTTCAAATTGACTGTGTGTCGGTTTTTAAAGTGCTCCCCCTCTGGCCAACATATGTAATAACAAGTGTGTGTAAGAAATTGAAATATGCACCCTTTAGCCAAAATGAATTTAAAAATTAAAATAAATATGTATATGGAGACATACTTTAATAACTTGAAGTAAATGATGAAGATTATAGACCAATTTAAAAAAAAAATGTAAAACACAAATCTTGATCAATCAATCAATCAATGTTTATTTATATAGCCCCAAA